>NC_133538.1:394727595-395028845 GCF_048544455.1 Silene latifolia
GTTGGCTATCACCTATTTTCACCGTTATTTCTTTAGCGGTGATCAGGTGAATAATGAGCTACCGCTAATTAAACATTGGGATTTTAAGTCTTTCAGTGAGAGGTTGCAGCGTGAGGCAGCTGCTGGTGCTCTGGGCACTGGGGAGCGTTCAGACGTTGCTTTCCCATTGTCTCGTCCGAACATCGTTGGCTCTGGTCAACGTAGTCAACGTCGATGTCTTGTGCTGGATCTACCTGATGATATTCTTACGGATGAGCAAGTATAGTCCGCAGCGGTCGACGTATGCACCTGTTTGATTGTTTTCAAACGAATCATTCTAAAATGTTATTCTGTTATTGTCTTTAAGTATTAGTTGTCCTACTACTATTATTTTACGATTATTCCACTGTTATTTCTCAGTTTTCCTGCTGTCATTCCACTGTTATTCTATTTTTCATTTCAATTGTTACTCCACAGTTCTTCTACTGTTATTCTACTATTACTCCACTGTTATTTATTCTGCTGTTAGTGAACTGTTATTCCTTTGTTATTTTATTACTCCACTGTTATTCTACTATTAATCCACTGTTATCTATTTTGCTGTTAGTGTACTATTATTCCTCTGTTATTCTATTATTATTGTACTTTTATTATGTTTGGGAATTCAGTTTTAAGTAAAATTTTGGGATTTTATCTTGACAGGATGTTCATCAACTTCTACTGCTTAATGAGAGGAACTCTAAGATTTTATGCCGTCGATACTTGGAACGAGCGGAACTTATAAAGTCGAAGATGACGAAGAAGAACCAGCAGGCTATGCGTCAAGCACCTGCTGCTAAGTTGCCCAGCCAAGTAACCCGACAAGCTGCTAAAGAAAGCACGACTGAACAGTCAGAAAAAGTGCATTCTGAAGGGTCAGAGAATTTGGTAGCCACCCCATCTTTCTTCACGGATCAAGTTATCCGTGAGTTGGACGAACGGGTTAAGCATGTATTGGCTATGCAAGCGACAAATAAATCGCGATCAACTGTTCCTAAAGAACCAGCTTCCAAAAAAGCTAGACATGAAGATGTCATCATTGAACCTCCATCATTTAATCTGTTTTCTCAATTTTATGAGGAGTGTGTCAGGCTTTCGGATGTGCAGTCGACTATAGCTGAAAACAAGGGTGTTGAACATAGTCCCGTCATTCAACAAAGTGCAAATGTGGGGACTCCACAATTGTCACCGCTCGGTTTAGATTCTATTACGACGGATATCTGTGCTGACATACAGTTTCGTTATGGAGAGCCAGATGATGTTGGTGAGAAAGTAGTTGATGTGGGGGACATTACCATTGACGTGGAGGATGTTAACAATGATGTGGAGGACGTTAGCATTCAAGTTGAAGACTATCTTGTTGATAATCCGCCAGAGGACGTGCCTAATACTGTTGAGTGTACACCAGTAGAGGTTCAAGCAACTCAAATTCCAAAGACTGATGCTTGTTTGCCTGAGATAGAGGTGACGGATACCGGTGCTGACATTCCATTGCCTCATGACACTCAACATTCCACTTAAATTGGCAGTGAAGCATTTGTGACTGCAGAAGAGGAAGTAGCGGATGTGGTGATGTCTTGTCATGCAGACTTGTTGCTTGGGGCTGCGTCTGAGATAGATAAATCTGATAAACAGGATTCCGAGGTTGTGTTGGAGGCTGGTGCTGTTGTTGGTGAGGTTGTCCTAGAGGACAATGGCGTTGCTGGGTTGAATGCTCCTAATATCGGTACAAGTTATTTGCTGCACTCTGCTGCACATGAGGAGCTACTGTTGTCTGTTGTGCCTCAGAATTTTGGATGCAGTTATGATTGTGGTACTGTGGATCCTCAGCTAGTTGTCCTGTCAAAATCAATGATAACAATGAGACATGTTTTCAACCCAATGCTATCCAAGAGGAAAGAGGTTGCAGACTACTGTTTCTTGACTGATCATAACATTTCACAAGGAAAAGACCTCGTTTTTATTTTAAAAAATTTCCGCTTTCTGTTTAAAATATTATTCTGCTTTGTGTTCTTCAAAAATATATTTATGTGACTCTTATTTTTCTGTTTTTTCGGTTTTGAAGCGAGAATCTTGTCACTTGGGGTGTTCACTGTTACGTGAATCGAGAGGATATGGATTCCATGGTTCCAAAGTCAATGATAATGCTTGGTGTTGTGGACTAGTGGTCCCTCTTTCTTAATGATAGTTGTATAAGAGGAAGTCCAAGTCGCCTTTTCTTTGGGATGGGTGCAACGGTTAGTTATTCTATCTTATGGTGTCTTTTACTTTATTTTTCATTTTGCATCATGTTTCAACTCTTTTCTCCACTTTGTTTTTAGGGTTCATTGGGGCGAATTTCTATGCCGTCGAAACATGAAAAGGCTTCCAGGAGTGATTTATGTGCGGAAGTCATATTGTCATTTACTGTGTTTGTAAAGAGCAACAAGAGAGATTGTGATCTTAATTCTGATATGGTATGTTTCTGTACTTGTGTGTATTCTACTATTATTCTACTGTTACTCTACTATTACTCTACTGTTATTCTGATGTGTTTCTGCTTTTTTTTAAACCACATAATTAGTAACAATTTTTTTGGGCAAATATTTTCCTAGATTTTCATCCCAATTCTTTTGTATGAGCACTTTAACTGTTTGTGCATTAACTTCAATGCGAAGAGGGTTGAATATCTTGATAATGTATTTCAAGAGGCGTTGTTTGCTGATGATCAACAGCCGTGTGTACGTTTGGTGTATTGTCAAACTGTTGTAAGTCATTTTATTGTGCCTAATTTTCTCTTGGTGTTTTGCCTAGTTTGTTTAAGTATTGTTACTAATTATGTTTTCTTTTTCCTTGCTTATTTGAAGGTGAGCTTGATGTCTGATTTCCTAGTCGAAAAAGGAGTTGCCCGAGGTGGGGAGGTTAAAGATTATAAAATTGTCAACGTCCCTTTTACCTGGCAAACCGCTGCGATTGAAAATTTGGACTGCGGTGTATATACGATATTGTACATGCTCTTTTACCGTGGAACTGTTTTTGATTTTGAGTTGGGTAATTCTGATTCACGAGCCCTTTACCGCGTTGAGATCGCTGCCTTGTTGGTGCTGTCTGATATGAACGAGTCCAGGAAAGATGTGTTGAAAACTTTGGAGGAGTTGAACAAGACGAGAAAGGAAACCCTGAGTGTGCTTGAAGAGAAACGGAGTATTGAGGATACGGAAGCGAGGGTTTCTGAAAGCGCTAAGAAACGTCGTGGTTCTGGCAGGGTGAAAACAATTGGTAAGAAGGTTAAGACGACGCAGCCTGTTGTCGAGCCCGTCGCTTCTCCTACTGTCATTGATAACACTGAATTCTCTATAAACACCCCTACTGCCAGCCGTCAAGTGGAAAGCATGGGTGTGGATAGCACCGTGAGTCACAAGTCGGCTTTGGGTAGCCGTAAAAGGGGTAAGTCAGACGATGGGTTGGGTTGCTCTATGGATTGCGGGCCAGAGGACAGTAGTTTTGTTGCGGTGTCGGATTTGTTTTGGAAGAACAATAAGCAGTTCTCTAAGATGCTGAAGGTGCGGAAGCAAGTGGTGAACTTTGTTCTTCGTGAAGACGCTCACTTGAAAAAAGAGTAGGTCTCGAATTTCATTTCTTTGATTGTGGTGTTCCTGTTCAGTTAGTCTTTCTGTTTCCCACTATTATTCAGATGTTAATCTGCTGTTATTATGCTGTTATTTTGTCAAACTAGTATCAGTAATTCCACTGTTAGTTCCCTTTGTTATTCTACTGTTATTGAACTGTTATTCTATTGTTATACCACTATTATTCCGCTGTTAGTCCACTGTAATCCCACTGTTAATTCTTTTTTGTTATTCTACTGTTATACCACTATTATTCCGCTGTTATTCCACTATTATTCTACTGTTATTGTTCTGTTATTGAACTGTTATTCTACTGTTATACCATTGTAATCCCACTGTTCTTATGATATGTTATTTTTTGTGAATGAAGTGAGATGTTAGTGTTGTACAACGACGATGTCGGCGTGTTTTTGGACAGGGGGGATATTGTTTCCATTGTTGATGCAGCTGCTATGATGTCAACAAGAGTAGTCGATGTTTAGTCGATTCTTTTGAATTCGTTGGAGTTTGAGGAACGTTCAGAACCAAGCTCAATGTTTTTTGGACTTCGTCATATGGTATTTTGTTTTTTCCTTTGCTATTTTGCGTTATTACCTACATATTTACTCACAAGTAGTGATATAAATTTAACACTTGCGCACTATTTTTGGTTGTTTATGCTTTCTGTTTAGGAGGATGCTCTTTATTCACTCTTAGAGAACTTTGATTCCTCAAGCCCTCTTGACGGTCCGGGTAAGAAGCTGTTGAAATTCTTGAATGTGTTTTTCAATTCCTGCAATGGAAGATATCGTCTGAACTCGGACCTTGTGTTTGTGCCGATTCTGTACAATGATCACTACTCTTGTTTCTGCATCAATTTTATGAATGAATCGATTGATTTTTTGGACAACATGACTCACAATGCCAACAAATTAGCCGAGTACAGAAGATTGGCCGAGATTGTGGCAAACTATATGTATGTTTTTATGGAGGGTCATAATGTTATGAAGTCTCAAGATTGCCGCAATTTTGAAATTGTTGATGTTCCTTTTAAATGGAGAAAGAAGGAACTGTTGAATTCCGAGTCTGGGTGTTTCTTGCTGTACACGATGGCCGAATATAGTGGCAGCGTGTTTGAGTCCAATCTTCACAGCAAGATTGCTCGTCGAATCTTCTGTGTTGAAATATCGGCTTCCCTGATCTTGGCGGATATTAATATTTATAGGCAAGTAGTTCTTGATAAAGCGACGGCTTGTGAGAATCAAAGGCCGAAGACGTTGGGTTTGGGGTAAGCTAGGAACAAGTTTAAAGAATTGAAACCCCAATCATCTGCTGCTAGTGAAGAATCAGGCGTCGTAGTGAATGTTGTACCTTTGACTATTGTGTATCCAGGAAAGTCAGACTAAGTTAGTGTAAAATCTTTGTTAAACAATTAGTGTGCTATTATTGCACTGTTATTCTATATAATAACTAGTTTATTGTGCTGTTATTCCCGTATTATTCTGGTGTTATTCCAGTGTGTACTCTAATTTAATTGAGTTTTCATATTACTTGTACTTTTTTCAAACACCATCCATTTTTACTCTAATCCCCCTGTTATTCTGCTGTTATTGCAGTATTATTTAGCATAATGAGCAGTTATTCTGTTGTTATTGCACAATTAGTCTACAGTTATTCGACTGTTATTCTAGTTTAATTATGCTGTCTTATTACCTTTGTTTTCTACAAACACTATCCTTTTTAATTCATGTGTAAATTTAGTCAAGTGTAAAGTAGTGGTTTAGACTGTTTTTATTCCACTGTTATTCTACCATTATTCTGCTGTTATTGCAGTATTATTCCGCATAATAAACAGCTACTCTGCTGTTATTGTACTATTAGTATACACTTATTCTACTGTTATTCCACTAGTTTAATTAAGCTTTACAGACATTATCCATTTCTACGAAGAATATCCATTTTCTATTCAACTATCAATGGCTGTTTTTTCTCAACTGTGATTCTATTCTTATTGCATCGTTATTCTGCTGTTATTGCACTATTATTCCGCATAACAAGTAGTTTATTCTGCTGTTATTGCAGTATTATTCCACAAAAGGACTAGTTTATTCTGCTGTTATTCCACTGTTAGTCCAGCATTATTTTGTTAAAACTATTCATTTTTATTCAAGTGTAAATTTAGTCAAGTGTAAAAGCAGTGGTTTAGACTGATTTTATTCCACTGTTATTCTACCATTATTCTTCTGTTATTCCAACATTACTTAAACATAGTAGTAAATATTACTTAAAGATAGTACTTACATAATAAACAATAACGTTCTAAAATATTAAAGCCATTATTTTTAAAGCAATAAATATTTTAAACATATTTTAAAGCAGCAGCCCTGGACCATCATCGTTAGATTTTTATATCTTTATTCTATTCTCTAACGCATGCACGCAGGTCCTTGGACAGTGCTCTCAACTTCCACTGACTCATCCTGAAAAGGGTTTTTGTATCCTTCCATAAGTTCCATGGCTTTCAGAACTGGTGTCCAATCGGCAGAGATTGAAGGATGGACTTCAGTGTAATACTTCTTCAAAGCATTCACACCAGCAATGAATTGATTGTCCATGTTGGCTTCTGTGTAGTTCTTATTTTTCTTTTCCTTCAACTGTCTACGCATACGTTCATTTTGAAGTTCAGCAACCTTCAACTGTGTCCTAACATTGTCGACCTCTCTTATTAAGGCCTCTTCACGGTTTTCTGCTGCCTCTACATTTGTCCTTGTCTCGATCAACTCTATCGAAAGGGACTCTATCTTCCGTTACGCTTCATTGATTTCCTCCCTTGTTGGGGACCTTCGGTTATCTTCCGTTACTCATTCTACAGCATGGGAAGTATGAAACATTTTGCATTATAAAAAGATGTTTAAAATATTTCAACCAAATTAAAAGCATACCAAAGCAGAAGAAAGAGAATTACCTTTTCTGCTGCATCGACTATAGTGTAGACAGATAAGAAAAATAAACATCAAAGAAAAATAAAGAATAGAAAGATAAGAAATTACCTTTTTGCAGAGGAGATAAAGTTTTTTTTGGAATGGACTTTTTCAGTGTGTGTGTTTGTTTTTTAACTCGAAATAGCAGTATTTATAGGGGCTTGGGGAATACAAACAGTTTTTCTGTAATAAAGTATAGAAAGTTAAGAAATTACCTGCCTACAAAAAAAAAGGATAAGAAATTACCTTTTGCAGAGGAGATGCAGAGTTTTTTCGGAATGTACTTATTCAGTGTGTGTGTGTGTGTTTTTTTTTTTACACACAATAGCAGTATTTATAGGGGCTTGGGGAATACAAACAGTTTTCCTGTAATTATATTAGATTAGGTTAGGTAACTGTTTTTAATAAAAACTAAAAAGTGGAACTGCTTTTTATAAATATTACTAATATGTTATTATTCAACTATTATTGTAGTGTGTAAATGCAGTTTTATTTTGTGGGTGGTTTTTGGAAAACAAATGGATAATATTAACAAAAAAAATTAAAGTAACTAGTATTAATTCTCATATAATGTAGGTCTCACTTTATTATCTAGAAGTAACATTTTAGGATAAAATGTAATTCAAACAATGACAAATAGTAAAAGTCTTTGACATTTAGGCGAGGTCTTCATCGGAACGGCTGTCTTTTACGTCTCTTTTGTTTTTCTCAGTTCATGCATCTGATTCATATTCCTGCAATGTTCTTAGTATTTGTCATTGAGATAATGTAACAATTAGAGCAAAAATAACAACACATTAATAGCAGAATAGTAGTAGAATAACATTAATAGCAGTAGAATAACAATTAGAGCAAATTTAGCAGCTACTCTGCTGTTATTGCAGACACTATCCATTTCTACGAAGAATATCCATTTTCTATTCAACTGTCAATGACTGTTTTTTCTCAACTGTGATTCTATTCTTATTGCACCGTTATTCTTCTGTTCTTGCACTATTATTCCGGATAACAAGTAGTTTATTCTGCTGTTATTGCAGTATTATTCCACAAAAGGACTAGTTTATTCTGCTGTTATTCCACTGTTAGTCCAGCATTATTTTGTTAAAACTATTCATTTTTATTCAAGTGTAAATTTAGTCAAGTGTAAAAGCAGTGGTTTAGACTGCTTTTATTCCACTGTTATTCTACCATTAGTCTGCTGTTATTGCAGTATTTTTCTGCATAATAAGCAGCTAGTCTGCTGTTATTGTACTATTAGTCTACACTTATTCTGGTGTTATTCCACTAGTTTAATTAAGCTTTACAAACACTATCCATTTCCACGAAGAATATCCATTTTCTATTCAAAAATAACAACACATTAATAGCAAAATAGCAGTAGAATAACACAACAGCAGCAGAATAGCAGAGTAACACCGGAATAATAGGGGAATAACAGTAGAATAAAAGAGGAGGTGAGTTAACTTCAAACTCTTACATAGAGACTATTGCAATTTCATTAAAAAACCCTAATGCTCTCTTGAGAAGGCGATTTTGCCGACCACGTAAAGGTGAATCTCTTGCATTAATGGCGAGGAATTCAGCCTCAAAGTCTGCAAAGCTACGCAATATCACGAGGAGGAAAGGGGTAACATCTAAAGAGACGTCTAAGGTTACTAGAATTGAAAAAAAAAGCGAACCCTATACCTAATGATGAGGAGGCTGTGAAGCATGGTAGCATGCAAAATATCATAGGTATCCCTGATTTCTCCCTTGATGATGCAGAACCAACGAAAGAAACTGATAAAGCATCACAGGGAGAGGCAGTACCAGGTACTGAGGAGCAGGGAGAATGGGTGCACGTATCCAAGACTAAGAGTCCAAAGGCGATAGAGGAGTCAGAACCATTGCTTCAATTATCTGATGAGGACGTGCATGATGAACTAGAATATTGGAAGCAGGCTGTTTATGGCTATGCCTTGGGAGCCAACCCACCCATGGCGGTGCTAGAAGGATACTTGGGGAGGATATGGCATAAGCATACCATAGACAAGATTGCTTTCATGCCTAATGGGATATTTATTGTCAGGTTCCACAGGAAAGACATGCAGGACCAGGTGTTGAATGCAGGCCATTATTTATTTGATAGTAAACCTGTCATAATTAAGCCATGGCAGAAGAATGTGGCACTGGAAAAAGTGCATGTTAAAAATGTACCCACATGGCTAAGGCTGCATCATTTACCATTGAAATTTTGGGGACAAAGTTTGCCAAAAATTGCAGGACTGGTAGGCAAATATATCCAAAAGGATAATGCTACAGAGATGAAAACAAGATTAGCCTATGCTAGAGTTTTGGTGGAGGTGCAAATTGATTAAAAATTCCCCGAAGCAGTGAAATTTCATGATGTAAAGAAGCAACTGGTGGAGGTTAAACTTGAATATGAATGGAAACCAGTGCTCTGTACTAATTGCAAGACACTGGGGCATGATCACAGCACCTGCAGAAGAGGGAAAAATCAAATCACTCACAAAGTCCAATCAATTAAGCCTGTAAAACAGGTTTGGAGGAAAGTGGAGAATCCAAAAATTTCAGATCAGGAAAGTGCTGACAACTAGTCACGCCTAGAGTCCCTGCACCCAGAGTGGAGGAAGAGCCTATTCTGGTTCAGATTAAAGAGTTCCCCCCCACTGCCAATGCATACACCAGTAAAAGAAGGAGGGACTACTGTAGTGCTTCTTGCTGATTCAGCAGAGAAGGGCAATAGCTCAGAGGGACACCCTATCCATAAACCTGATCAATGATGAAGCTAGGGTTTTGGAATGTGCGGGGTATGAATAAGAGGAGTAAGCAGCAGGTTATACATAGATTTTTGATAAATAATAATGTTAATTTCTTTGCTTTATTAGAGACTAAAATCAAACCTAATAAATTGCACACAACCATGAATTCCTTTAGTAATTGGAGTATTTCTACAAACTCAGCATACCATCAAGGAGGCAAAATTTGGATTTTGTGGCAGGTGCATGAATGGGATATAGATTTTCTAGAGTATGATGCCCAATATATCCATATGACAGTGCTTCATAATAGTACCAATGCACGTTCTCATGTCACCATGGTCTATGCTTTCAATGGAAGCACTGAGAGACAGTCTCTTTGGGCTAATTTAAGCAGAATAACAAATAACATTTCAGGGCCATGGGCTATTGGAGGAGACTTCAACTGTGTTTTGACTGAGGATGGAAGAGTGGGAGGATCCTTTTCTAGGTAGGATGCAGAAGACTTCAGGCAATGCTTGCATCAATGTGAAGTGATAGATAGTCCTGCCATGGGAGCTCTATACATATGGAATGACAAACAATGCCCTACTGATAGAGTGTATAGCAGACTGGATCGTTTCCTAGTGAACCAGGAATGGCTCAATGATTACCCTCTTCTGTATGCACATTTTTTGCCTGAGGGGATCTTTGATCACACTCCTTGTGTGGTACAGGCTAATGTAACTGATGAAAAGAGAGCCAGACCATTTAAATATTTTAATATGTGGAGCCTGGCTCCCAACTTCAAAGAGACTGTTCAAGTTGGATGGGCCTGTATGCAGACTGGAACTAAGATGTATGAGCTAGCTAAGAAATTGAAGAACCTGAAGTAGGGGCTCAAACAGCTGAACAAGTCCAGGTTTGCTTATATTGAGAATAATGCTGAGGTGGCTCTCACTAAACTTAATAAAATACAGCAAAGATTGGGAGTGAATCCTCAGGACCTGAGCCTTATTCAACAATAATGTGAGGCTAGAGAAAACTACCATCGATTGGTGAAGCTCAGAATCGGTTCTGCAACAAAAGGCAAAGATGAAATGGAGTGCAGATGGGGATGCAAATACTTCATTCTTCCATGGAATTTTGAAAACTAGGAGGAGACAAAATCGAGACAAGACAGACATCGATCATCGGGAAATCAACATACGATAAGAAGGGTGTTCGGAGAGTTTTCTAAGATTCTATACCCAGTTGTTAGGCCAGTCTCACCCCACAACTCCTGTCAGTACCAGAGTAGTACAGCAAGGTAACAAATGTGATGAGTCTCACCACCAGATCTTATTAACACCAGTTACTGATGCAGAAATTAAAAGCACTAGCTTCAGTATACCAAATGACAAAGCTCCAGGTCCAGATGGCTATTCTAGTCAATTCTTTAAAGCTAGTTGGGACATTGTTGGAGGAGATGTATGTGCTGCAGTCCATGAATTTTTTAGGAATGGCAAAATGCTCAAGCAATTGAATGCTACTAATGTTACATTAATTCCTAAGGTGCCAAATCCTTTGACTGTAATGCAATTCAGGCCCATAGCATGTTGTAATGTGGTATGCAAATGCATTTCAAAACTTCTTGTGCAAGGCTTGCTTTGGTTCTCCCTCATTTAATTTCTGTCACTCAAGGAGGTTTTATTCAAGGTAGAAGCATAATGGAGAATATTCTAATCTGCCAAGATCTTGTTAAACTTTATGGAAGGAAGAGTGTCTCCCCTAGATGTCTATTCAAAATAGACCTGCAGAAGGCTTATGACTCAGTGGAGTGGAGTTTCCTTTTTCAGATGATGCACGAATTAAATATTCCAGCTGGTTTTATTGCTCTCATTAAGGAATGTGTTACAACTGCAACTTACACCTTGAATTTGAATGGGGATAACTTTGGCTGGTTTAAGGGACAAAGAGGATTAAGGCAAGGAGATCCTTTGTCCCCCTTGCTCTTTACAATTTGTATGGATTATCTTACCAGATTGCTAGCCTATACTACCTCTACAATGAAGTTAAGGTTTCACCCTCTTTGCAAATCAATGAAATTGAGTAGCTTAATGTTTGCAGATGATTTGTTGCTCTTTTCTAAAGAGGATGTGGACTCCATTATGATACTGCTACGCACTTTCTCAACCTTCTCACAAGCATCAGGACTTCAGATGAGTAGTGGAAAATCGAATGTGTATTTTAATGGAGTATCTGGTGAAGTCAGAAGAGAAATAGTTCAGGTTTCAGGCTGCATTGAAGGCAAACTACCTTTCAAATACCTTGGGGTGCCAATCAACCCATCTAAATTATCAATCAAAGACTGCCAACCATTGATTGATAAAGTTTTTGAGAGGATAAGACAACTGGGAACCAAAAAACTCTCGTATGCTGGGAGACTGGTGTTGATAAAAGCAGTATATAGAACTTTACATTCCTACTGGGCTTCTATTTTCATCATTCCAAAGGCAGTGCTCCTCAAAATTGAAGCAGTATGCAGGAACTTCCTGTGGCATGGAGGGACTGAGTAAGCTAGGACTCCTACTGTAGCCTGGTCAAAACTTTGCACTAATCAGAAGGAAGGGGGACTTGGTCTGAGAGATGAATACAGTTGGAATAAAGCAGTAGTTGGGAAACTGGTCTGGTGGATTCAGGCTCACCCATCTAAACTGGGGGTGCAATGGGTGCATAGTGTCTATCTGAAGGGACAAGAATGGGGGGATTATAACCCTCCCCAGGATTCCAGTTGGACTTGGAAAAAGGTTTGTAAATTGAAGGAGGAGTTTCAGCCAGCATATCACCAGAATGAATGGGCAATGGTACCAGGTAAGGAGTATACTATCAAAAAGGGATATAGCTGGTTAAGGCAAGTCAGCCAGGATGTAAGCTGGTATCATATTGTTTGGACCAAATGGTCAATTCCCAAACACAGCTTTATAGCTTGGTTGTATTATCAGCAAGGGTTTGATACCAAAGACAAACTGTTCAGACTTGGTATTAGCCCTGACAGCAGTTGTTGTATTTGTGCTTAAGAGGAAGAGTCACCTCATCACCACTTCTTCCAGTGCCAGTACAGCAGGAGAGTTATTCAGAGAATACAGGTATGGACGGGAGTGACTATGTCTGCTACCAATACTCAGAATTGGTGGCAACACAGGAGGTTCACTAGACTGAAGCATGGGGTTCTGAATAGTATACTCAATGCTGCCATGTATTATATCTGGAATCAAAGGAATGCGAGCAGGCATGAGGGTGTTATAATCAGTCCTGGTAGGTGTGTGGTAATGATACAAGCGGATATCGTGAGTGATTAAGCAACAGATTGCGAGTGGTACAGTGTCCAGGAAGGATAAGCATTGGATTGAGAAATTACTGCACTAGCTAATATGATTTTCTATATGGTCTTCTATGTAGTATGGTAGATGAGCTAGCTGAGTTTGTGATAAGAATATGGTTTGTGAACAATGTATACTGTATATGGTTTTTTGAGCATCAATATAATTTTTTACATTTTACCAAAAAAAAATAACAGTAGAATAAGAGGATAACATTAGAATAATAGGAGAGTAATAGTTCAAATTCATACCTCTTCAGTTTCTGATTCTTCTTCATCATCGTCATCAGAAGGGGGACTTTCAGCAAATGGAAGATTACAAGTTCTACTGTTGTGGTTCACCCACTTCTTGCAGTTACCGCATCTTCGCTTCCTCTTTGTGGCTTGCTCTTGGCCTTTTCTTTCGACGACCACAATCTTTTGCAACTGCCCTTATTCTTGGCCTTGTTTGGCGGTCGAAGGTCAATATCATTTGAAGCTGTGATGCCAAGAAGAGCCTCGATTTCTTGGTTTTTAGTTTTCGGTTCAATTGGTCCTGTGATGTTCTCCCTTAACTGTGTCAGGGTTTTCTGCAGTTGCTTCATCTGTTTAACCGTAGCATAACTGTCCATCACCCCGACAGTTTCATAAATCTCAGACCAAACCTTTGACATCTCAGCTTTCTTGATGTCAGCTTCGTCAATGTCTTCTATGACCATTCCATTTTCATCTCGGACAATGGGCCTGTAGGATTTCTTTGTCCATCGAGCAAGGACATAAGGCTCAAGTATCCTGTGTACCTACCTACCATTCCACACCCACAGTATATGCCGACAGACAATGCCATGCCTCTCAAACAGCTTACATGCACATTTGCTCTCGTTAGTTTTGGTGTTAAATTCCACTTGGAAGTTTCTGTGCTTCAGTCCATCACGAACGTCATGGTACTCCACTATCCCTACTGTATTCAAACCCCCAACCCTCATGCTGCATATCGCATGTTTGACTTCGTTCTGAAATTCTGCAAAGATAGGATGTGTGTAGACAAGTGAGGCATGCATCTCTACCTTCATCGGCCCTACTTTCTCGAGCATACTATGCTCGTTGGCAGTGTCCAACCTCCTTTGTGAATGCCTTTGTTGTTCTATTGCAGAATTGTACCTCATCTAGAACTCGAAAAGGGTTCCAAAGTGGGTTTCAAACCGTTTGAAATAGTTGTATGAACTTTCGGATCTCTGTGTTGTCCGCAGCAAACAACCTAGAGGCAGATCGCGAAAGTAAACCGGTATCCACTTTTGTCTGATTGCAAATACATACTTCAACCACCGGTTGCTTTGCATACCATATGTTTCAATAATGGTTTGCCAGTTTTGTTCAAATTCTTCTGGTTCTAAGTCGACATCCCAAACAACGGCATTTATGCCTGTCATAAATTTCGTGTCATTGCAGATTGCCCTTCCCACCTTCTCAGGCATTTTCTGCATGATATGCCACATGCAGTACTTGTGCACAGAATGCTTGAAGACATTTGGGCATGCCTTTTTAATTCCAGGGCATTGGTCTGTAATTATACACCCAGGTTGCTGCTTCCCCATTGCTTCGAGGAATTTTTTAAAAATCCACTCAAATGAATCCTGACTCTTGAAGTCAAGTAACCCAGCTGCAAAAGTTACCGTCTTCTTGTTATGGTCTACTCCGGTGAACGGAGTAAACACCATGAAATATTTGTTTGTCCCATAAGTAGGGTCAAATGAGATCGTGTCTCCATATAACTTGTAGTTGTTTATCCCTTCCTTATCAGCCCAAATAACCTTCGTCAAGCATTTGTTCTCATCCTGATCATAAGCAAAATAGAACCTGTTTGTTTCAGCCAGCATTTTGAAATGCCCAATGAACATTTTAGCATCCTTATCCCCAATGTAACACTTGATATTTCGTTTGAAGTTTTTGAAGTCTAGCAAAGAGGCACCGATATTCTGATAACCATTTGAGTATTCCTTGAGAATTCTGAAGCTCAATGTTGGACCTATGTTTAGCTTAGTATGATCAATAATGGTCCTCTTAATGTAATCATGGACGTCTCTTGACAACTTTTGGAACTCTCTGTTTTTGACAGAGTAAAGAGAGTGATTGTGAACGTCTACAAAGACGTCGACAATATATCCAGCCGGTCTGTCGTCTGTTTTTTCACAGGTTCTCAATCTCATGTGCGCCTTGCAGCCACACCTTGTCAGAGCATGCTTCATTGGTTGTCTAATTCGTCGCTCTTTGTTCTCTACTGTACTCAAATTAGCAGCTTCGTGATTTGTTGCTTCAAGTCGCAGTTTTCTTTTCATATCTCTATATCTTGTCTGTTACAGACCAGTGATTTGACGCTGACGCCGCCCTTATATTTCGCATTTGTTTACCTTCTCACATCAAATCCGCAAGCCAATGCATATATGCTGTAGAACTGTACTGCATCGTCTAAGTTAAGAAAGAACATGCCACGTTTAGGCGTAAAATCACTCTCAACAGTCATTACCTTTCACGGTGCCCCGGGTGTCTTCGTAATGAAGAGTTGGAACAAACTCATCGTTTTCTTAAATCGAACAGGTTGGGCTGGTGAATATATTGTTATTAGAAGAATCCCCAATAGTTAAGACCGCATTGTCTTCAACAATAGAGACAGTAGAAAGATCTAGGGCAGTAAATTATTATAATGAGTACAGTCAGTGGACAACAAAATGACAATAACAGTAGCATGGGGGAGAGTTCAACATTGTAGTAATATGACAATAACAGTATGATAACAGCAGCTGGAAAACAGACGACAATCAATAACATCACAATAACACTAAATGTGTTTTTCTTATGCTACTCTCTTATCAGCCGTATATTTCCATGCTAATGCACAATAATATCACAACAATAGTACCATAATATCAGAATAACAGTACAAGAATATCATCATATTTCTCTACTTTTAGAATAATAGTACAATAATATCGTAAATAACGACTGATTCTACTTTATTACATACAGATAATACTGTATTTTTTATGTTACTCTTTTGCAAGCCATATATTTTCATGCTACTGCACAATAATAGCACAATAATATTACAATAATATCACAATAACAGTCCAATAAAATAATCATGTTACTGTACTGTTACAATAATAGTACATTAATCAGAATAACAGTTCTCTGATTCTACTTTATTACATACAGATAATACAGTATTTTTTATGTTACTCTTTTGCAAGCCATATATTTTCATGCTACTGCACAATAATAGCACAATAATATCACAATAACAGTCCAATAATATAATCATGTTACTGTACTGTTACAATAATAGTACATTAATATCAGAATAACAGTTCTCTTTTTCTACTCTAATACAAGCCAGGCAAAGACAATAACATCGAATAACAAACCGAGAAACACATAGAAATCAATAATTGATTTATAAACAACGGCGGATAAAGAGACAAGAATCAATAACAGTATTACCTATTTCCATATTTACTGTCGAGTTATTTTCTTCGCTACAATTGTTATTAATATCGTTGTCCATCTTTTATACCGAAAAACAGTAAAATCAAGTATTCAATTCAATTAAAATCAACGAATTTCACGAATTTTACATTAATTTCGAAAATAAGATTGAATACACTAAAAATCAACGAATTTACATTACCTGTAATTCGATTGCAGCTAAAAATCCACGAATTTGTGTAATCTTATTAGGTTTTTTATGAGATTTCTATAGTCGGCGTTCTGATTT
This sequence comes from Silene latifolia, assembly GCF_048544455.1. Taxonomy (NCBI): domain Eukaryota; kingdom Viridiplantae; phylum Streptophyta; class Magnoliopsida; order Caryophyllales; family Caryophyllaceae; genus Silene; species Silene latifolia. The sequence goes on from NC_133538.1 coordinate 394,744,032, forward strand.
TTGTCTTTCGTTGTTTCTGATTTGTAGAGAGATGTAGAGAGAGAGAGAGAATATCGTTTGAATGAAGTTTTTGTTTTCATGTTTCAGCTGCTTTTGTATTTTTCGATTTTTCCTTTTTTTCCTAATTTATCATTTAATCTCAACCTTTGATTTCTTTTAATCTCAGCCCTTGATTTCCCCAACTCACCATAAGACCCCAACTCACGAGATCCCGCCTATAAAATATATATATATATATATATATATATATATATATATATATATATATATATATATATATATATATATATATATATATATATATATATGCCAACTATTTTTGTTCTTTTCAAATTTTTCTCCCTTTTTTTTTCTTTTCTTTTTCAAAAAACTTTTATTCAAGTAATATGCCAAATTAGAAATCAAAATTTCAACTCAAATAGATTGTGCACAAAATCCATTAAACTAAGACTCAAATCCTCTTCATACTACCACAAACTCATAGACAACTTTCTTGATCAAGGTCGGTTATTTTTGGGATGTAGCTAGTATTGTAGGTATGCTAAATGAAAGGCTAAAACTCAAAGGGGGTAAACAAAAGTGGAACTAGTTTAAAGGGTCGAAACAAAGGTAATTTGGAAATGTGAGGCTAAAAATGTATGCAACGAGTTTGTTTCAAATTATGTACACAAAAATAAGCATCTCATGGTCTATGGAATGAATGCCACACTTATGCGTAGTGATGTGACATGCCACGAAGAGGCCTACTCACTTCCTAATAAGGCCGGGTATGAATGCACTGGCTAAAGGAGGCTCTAAACCTCACCAAGTGTGTAGCTATGTCGAAACCTAGGCCTAGTCTACAGTCAACTAGGTTTCACAAGATGGTCAAGATCTCTTGGTTATGCCCCATTTCCCGGGTGTTTGCAAGCAAACACCCTAACGGGGATGTCACAAAGGTGAAAGCCATTGGGAGGGGGAAAACACAAGTGAGACGGGTATCATCATTGAGGTACCATATTCCCTTCCTAGACCAATTTTATGTAAATATTTACAAACTCAATGCATATGTCATGAATGCAACTAAAACATATATACAAGTTATGAAAATGCTCTAACAACTACGTGCAACAATTATGAACTAAACATGCAACAAGATGCTAATCCTAACACCACATCAACACACAACCACAAGTTCTAAAAAGGAACATCCTCATCAACATAGCCCGTCTTCCTCCATATGAATATATACAAAAGAAAAGGAAAGGTAAAGGAGAAGAGATTAGAAGGATTATACCAAGCAGTCTTCTAGTCTCCTAATGCCTCCAGTGCTCCGAGTGTGCCTATGCCACTTGTTAGACAAACATATATATACAATGCATATATTTTTGAAAATTTTGAAAATTTTCAAATTTTTAGGGTTTTTGTGAATTTTTTCAATATTTACAAATATATACAAATATCTACAAAGTGGATATTTTCCTCCTCATACTTAAGATTCACGTCGTCCTCGATGGGACTAATATAGGGAGAAGAATGGGAAAAATAAAGAACATATGGGCATTTCCTCCTCACACTTATTTATTCACATATGGGAGAAAATTGAAATTAGAAACATGTTTTTGGAAGTGTTTGGTTTTTCAAATTTTTAGTGAGTTTTTGAATAAAGGGATGCAATGAATGAGCTAACTAATTGCTATATAACATACGATACAACTTAAACAATATGAATATAAACAAGCTAAATGCAAATGGAGTCTAACATATATTACGAATGTTAACAAATGAATGGCTGAATGCATGATTTGGGAGAGCTAATTTAAATTAACTCTTATTCGGATCATGTCACTAAATGCAAATGCAACGAAAATGCAATTAAAGCAAGGGAAGAGTATATATACAATGCGGTGGTTCTTTGAGAACTACACCAAACCCCTTCATCAAGGAGGCTTTAGTCAACCGGGATCCCTCTCTTGTAATCCTTCTATCCCTTTATCAACTTCAAACTTTCCTAAGATACAAGAATTTCCAAGTTTAGACAACATTTCATGTACACCATTCATTGCATGATGTACTTCCAACCATTTCCGGGCCTTCTTCTTCAAGCTTCTTCTTGTCATGGACAAGAACTTCTTCATTTTAAAGGCTATGATCACATTTCCTTTTTCCTTTCACCTTCTTTCTCCATCTTTTTGGTTTCTTCTTCTCAATTATTGGCTTTGTCTTTTGAGGGGTATTGGTGCTAAAATCAAATTCGGGAGGGAGGACATTTGGGTGATCCTCTCCACCCTCAAGTTTCAACTTCTCTTTGCCTTTTTTTATCTTCTACCATCAATATTTCACCTTCTCCTTTTTCATAAATCTTCTTTGGGGTCTCTTGGGCTAGAAGGTAGTCAAGCATCTCCACATTTATCATGTCATTAACCATTGACTTTTTCAATGCAACTGGTAACTTGAATTCAACAATCTAATCTCCAACATTAAAGGATAACCTTCCTTTTGCATATTGATGATAACTCCTCCCGTAACCAATAATGGTCTACCAAGTATTATGTGGGAGCTTTTGCCCACAAATATGTCCATCACCACAAAGTAGGTGGGAATGGATAGAGTTCCCACCTAAACAACCATGTCCCTAAGGACTCCAATTGGGGATTTAATCATCCCATTAACAAGCTTGATGGTTATAGAAGTGCGAGCTAAACTTTTGAGTTCAAGTCTCTTCATAATGACAAGTGGTATGATGCTCACACTTGCCCCCAAATCACACAAGGCATTGTCAACCTTTTGGTTGCCAACGGTGCATGTGATAGAGAAGTTTCCGGGGTCATCTAGCTTGATGGGAACTTTACTTGATACAACTGAGCTACACTCTTCCTTGGAGACCACAAGTTCATGATCATCGATACTTTCTTTCTTTGAGGTAACTTCCGCTAGGAAGTTGGTGTAATGAGGCGTCTCTTCCGTGGATGAAAGGGTGGGTTTCATCTTTTTCACCAAGTTCATGAATGTCTCGCATTGGAGTCTTCATTCGCCACCTTCCCCTTTTGAGGAAAAGGTAGAGGTGGCACATATGGAACCTTAATCATGGGTTCCTCAAGAATTGCCTCACTCACCAACTTACAATCATTTTATTCTAAGGAGCTCTCCTCCAACATAACCATTTCTTCTTTTTCCCGGGTTGGTCTCAACTTTTATGCTCACATTTGGTGCTTCCTTTATTTCTTCAAGCACAAATTCTTTATCAATCTCACACATTTCCTCGGTTTACCAACATTAGGAGTGGTGGGTATTGTCATTATCTTCTCTCTTTTTTCCCAGTTGGCTTCAACTTTCAAATTTTCATCAAGAACCGTAATTATTTGCTCAAGCACAAAGTCATCTTCCATGCTCTTCCCTTTGGGTTCATTGTCAATGTTGAGAATTGTTGACATAATTGGGCTAACATTCTCCCTAGCTATCAAAAGAGGTGTTGTATTTAATGACTCTTTGTTCTTGATTTGGTTATGTATAAGGTCCTTCTTTTTCCACTTCAAATCCCAATATAATTGCATCCACTTCCCTTGCTTTCATTGGATCCCTTGGATTTTGTCCTTATCCTAGCAATCCACCCTGTGGCCTTATGGAGTTAGCAAGAGCTTGAGAAGCCGCTTGGGCTTCAAGGCTTATTTGAGAGGCGGAGAGGTTCTTCATGCCTTGTTGAGTTGAACTTGCCAAGTCTCCTATCATCTTAACCAAGTTGTCATATTTAGCATCATCCATGGAATTACTTGCTTGAGGTGGATCCTCTTGATTGAAAGGTTCGTTGGCAAGCGGAAGAGGAAAACCATATCCTTGATCTCTAGAGTTGGAAGTTTGGTTGTTCCCTTGTTGCTGATATCCTTGGTTATACCCTTGATGTTACCCTTGCTACCGTTGATTATTGTTGTAACCTTGTCCTTGCCCTTGATTTTGGCCTTGATATCTTCGATTGTTCCCTTGGTTGTTCTTGTTCCATTGATTAAATTCTTGATTGTGATTGTTTAGACCTTGATTTTGCCCTTGATTGGTGTGGACATGGACCACCCGTGCCGCGCGCACCCGCGCGTTGGTTTCTAGGCGGCGACACTTCTCCCACGGAACCTTGGTTTGCCAAAGCACGTCATGGGCCGTTACCGATTGGCGAGGCAGTGAAACCGGTTAAAGGTCGAATAAGCCTGCATTTGTGGAGTCGCCACCAATTTATTGTGGAAAAATTGGAAACCGTTCGAATACCCCGTGCCATGTCAAGACACAAAGTAATGACATGAACACTAAGAACTCGTTACCCTTAGCATTCCATGTCTAGAATGACTCTCGAGATGCCAATGGACACGGATGTCCAAAATAACCGGATTAAGGGTTGAGGGTACGTATTAGGAAGCTCTTTAATTCGAACACCTAATCCCGCCCGCCTAGATAGCGGCCACTACTAATGATTAGGGAAAATATTCATATTTGATATGTTGTCGATGTAATGCATGCAATGCAACAAACATAGATTAATCCTAGCATGTGGAATTAGACTATGTCGGTTAACAGGAAATTTAGCAAACAATTTGGTCGAAGTTGGAAGTTAGATTTAATACATGTGAATGCCATACAATTAAATCATACATAATAATAATTACGATAAACGGATTATAAAAATTAATATTATAATAATTACAAAGTTTGTTTGATCTACGTTAAAAGCACGCTCAAAGACGGAATTTCGAAGAAGAAAATAAAAGAAAAATAAAATATGAAAATACGTCAGATTAGAGGTGATAATACGAATAATAGTTAATTTAAACCGTAATCAGGAGCTACGTCAAAACGAGAAGAGTTTAGAGGCAGAAGGCAACTCAGAACAGGCGCAGCATCTGCCGCGTCTTCTGGAAGAGGCACATCACTTGTTGCGACTGTTCTTGAGTTGGGTTCTGACTGTGAAAGTCAGACCCGCGGATTGTTAATGTTTGTGAGTTATTTAATGTCAATTATTAGTATATAACTCGAGTAGAAGTGATTTAATCATATTACATGTATCTAAGTTGTCGTAAAGTGAAAGAAAGAAAAACGAATTAAAACGAGGGTTTATAAATTATGGTTATTTACGATGTCGGAATCGATTTATATATAAGACTTGAATTAAAGACGGTTGAAAGAAAAAAGAGCAAAGCCTGAAGAATAAAGAGAAATATGTACAAAAGGCGAATTCAGAGACTTGATAAGATTAAATCGAGGCTCAAAAATCCGGGTTTGAATTTATGACAAAAACTCGCAAATATTAATTATAAGGGATTTAAGCCGAAAAAGGTTGAAAAAAAAATTTATAAAAACTAATTTGGAAATTATTAGGTGAAATAAAGGAAAGAACGAAGAAAGAAAAATAAAAGGCAAAAGGAACAAACATCCGAAGAAGAAGAAGAAGAAGTGCAGCAACTGAAGGCAACCTCTGGAAGAGGCGCAGCAGATCCTGCGGCCTTTCTAGAAGGCGCATCAGTTGATGCGATTCTTTCCCACGTCGTTTCTCTGCTGTTTCCGTCAAAGGGTTTTAAAAAGTGATTAAAAAAACGGTTTTGAGCATGCTTATGACATAAATCCTTACATTGATTATAATATAGAAAATAAATACAGAATTAAGATGGGATTTTACACCCTCAGACTTAGATGTTAGCGTCGCGAGATTTATCTAAATCGGTTTTTAGTGGTAACTCGACTCGATCTATGCAAATATGAAAGTGCCCTTGAAAAAGGCTTTAGAACAAATTAATTTAATTGATTGTGTAGTGGTCAAATTGGTCGGTCATGCAAACGTGACTGGTACTCAGAATGATCTGAGCTTACATGATCGATTGATCAAGCACGTAGGCGTCGAAAGGCAATAACGTGGTCTTAGAATGCAAAGGGAGAAGAGAAGGGCGGACACTCAAGTGAAAAATATGTGAGGTGAAGGCCTCTATTTATACTAAACATATTGAGGAATTATGGTAAGGGTAGAATTTGGAAAGAAATAGGAAAAAAGATCCGGAAACAACTGACTTAGGTTGAAACACAGAAACTTGGACGAAAAGAAAGCCTTGAGAAAAGGCGCAGCAGTTGTGGTGACCGTCAGAAGAGGCGCAGCACTTACTTCGTCCTTTCTCGGGTAGTATTCTTCAGCGCAAGAAAACGCGTTTGACAGCCTGTCGTATTTTAGGCATAACTTTCTCTACAAGACTCGGATTAAGGTGATTTCGGTGGCCTTGGAAAGCGAAGAAAAGATCTAGAACTTTCTGTGAAATAGGCCAGACCCAAAAAAGTTATTATCACCTCGTAAAACGGGCCTAAATGTCGGGTTGTCATTTTAGCTAAATGAAATGCACATTTTGTAATGTAAACTTTAAGTTTAGCCCAAAGAAGTGACATGGGACTCAAAATGAGATATACTCATAACATTTTATGACATCTTAACCTTAGGTAGACAAGCACATTGCTTTTTGACTCGCGATTTGACGATTTTAGGAAATGAAGACGGTTTTTGACCGGGACTCCAAATGTACTCTAATTATTGCCAAAATTACCGTAATGACACCTAGATGACAACCAAGGGCTAGACACAAGTGTACGAGTTACCTTTTATAACCGAGTTACAAACGTCATAAAATCGCGACATATGCTAAACATGCGGCCCAATCATCACTAGGTGTTTGGCGAGAGGTGTAGAAATGAGGTGTCTACAGAGCCTCCCCTTTGACTGGGGCTTGGACAAGGCAAAAGTCAAAGTATAGCCCTCAGGTCAATCGAAGATTACAACATGAAGACTATCGCGACGCGAGGCAGCTCAAGGGGTCTGAGCCCAGGACCTGTCGTCGGGAACATTTTAGAGCCTGTCGACTTCCGGGGAGGGTCGTTTAAAGTCCATTAGACTACGTAAAGCAGCTCGCCAGCCATAAGAAGAAACTATACCTGAGACACCTGATAGTCTAAGTTTAACCTCGCAAGTGAACGATACGCTGCACTAGTAAGGGTCGAACACGAGGAGCAAATTAGATTACTAATCGTTACGTTCAATGGTTTAGCTAAGTCTAAATAGAGCAAGGTTGATGTAATATCTATCAACTAGGCTAAGTAACAAGCAATAAATAAACTAAACAATGCTAAAATCAAGAAACAAGTAATATGATACGAGTTTTAATTAATAACGAAAGGCCAAGCACGTGGTAAGGTCATTAACAATTCGTAGGTAACACATTTATCCCGTAAATTTATTGTCTAAGGAAAGCTAGGTGGGGGAAAACGCCTCTAATTCGCTATAGTAACTTTCTCCCGGACTCATACTAAGACACTAGGATTCCCGACTCACCTCCCTCCCGAGCTCGCGACTCGGACCTCTCCTAAGCAAGGCTGTAGGACCCAAAAATGTGCACCATTCTCAAAATCCCTGACCCAAGTCTAGAAGGCACTAAGTACGCGATAAATTCCCGGGTTTTCTAACCCTTTTTCCCAAAGGTGAAAGTCAACCTGGTTCCTCAAAGGCACCCTCTCATGGTTCTCCCTCCCGGGTTCAACCTTGATTGGCAAGAGATGTAAAAGGGTGGTCAACTAAGCACCTAACCAATTCCCATTGGTGGACAATGGTACCAAACCAACCAAAAACCTCAATTTACAACACTAACAAGTCAACCCCATTGATAAACCCCGCTAATTTCCCTTTTGACAACAAACTAGATAGAATCAAGCATGTTAACTACTCATGTTGGACCCAACCACACCCTAGCAAGGATACTTGTAACACCCCCATACTCCGAGTGCCTTACCAGGACCACTCAGGTATGAAGACATCACCATCTCGGTTGCCCGAGGCATGATAATCAAATAGACAAAACAGAAACAACATTTATTATAAGTAGTTTAATGAATAAGTACAATCCTCGAAACCAAACTGAAAGTACAATACATTATTCCAAACTAACTCGTTTCTCAACCGAAATGTAAATAAAACTAAACTACAATGGAAGACTCTATCGTCATGTCGTGGCCATCCCAAATATCCCAAGATTATCATCTCTATACCTGTTCAATATCTGCTCACCATCCCCGAATGGATCACCGCAGTTTTACAAAACAACACCGGGTCGGTACTAATCACACAAACAATACAGATAACAACAATAAGACAAACAGACAAATTGAATCACACACACACAACACCACCAACTCCCATCATCTCAATACTCGATCGTCCACCGGACCACCGCCAGTGGGGGACCGCACCCGTTCCCACCTAAGCCCCGCTCATCGTACGAGCGATAACCCTGTCCATTAATGTGCACATCCCCTTTCGTGGCGGGTTCCACGAAGGGCGAAACTAGGGCGTGAGATCACTCCCGCAAGTGACCCCACTCAGCCGAGAACGCATCTCGAGAACCATCAACAACACAACCACAAGCACAATTACAAACACAATCATCATATCAAGCAACTAACTACAGCACATCACCAATATCCCATTATGGGACTAATACTGAGTAGGAAATCCTACCTGGAAAGCACAACACGCAGACGGTATCTACAGCTGTCTCAAAACGCCTCTTCTATGAATTCTCCTCCTAACATATAACACATAAAGACTACCAATTACTTACTATTCACAAAACCCCCAAATCCCAAATTAGGGTTTGACCAAACCTAGCAAAACATTATATAAATTATATTAGAAGCTTACCCTCGACGCAAGGAATCCAACGACACGAACTACGATGCAAACCGACCGTCGAACTCCGGAATTGTCAAGAACGCGATTAGGAAGAAGAACAAGTTGCTTTCTCTCTTAAACAGGTTTTAGGTTTTGTAACAAGTGATTTAGAACAATGCCGAATAAGTTTAAATACCTTAATAGCGTAATTAACAAAACCCGAGAAAAACCCCCGTAAAACCGGACACTCGATCGAGTACCCAAGGTACTCGATCGAGTACCCCCCTACTCGATCGAGTGCCCCCGCTACTCGATCGAGTGCCCAACAGGTCAGAAACTATTTTCTTCCTCGCAACATATCCTTACTCGTCGAGTAAGGGCTACTCGATAGAGTAACCCCAAGACCATAAATACGGAGTATTACAGTCTTCCCTCCTTAAAAGGAACTTCGTCCCCGAAGTTCAAACCACTACTAAACAAAGGTACTCCCATAAGCTTCCCGACTCGAAGGTCAAAATAAACACAACGTAAAACATGCTACTAACCCAACTTATCCCGACAAACATACCGACACAACATATAAAAGGGGTGTAAAAACTCTTAAAAACTCTCGCGATCATCTCCTACCCCCCTAAAAGAAACAAGGTTACGTCCCCGTAACCATACATACCTGATCAAAAAGGAAAGGGTAACGCTCTTTCATGATATCCTCCGCCTCCCATGTAGCTTCCTCAGTCTCATGGTTAGACCAAAGGATCTTAAGCAAAACTGTCTCACCACTCCTGGTCTTTCTAACTTTTCGGTCTAGGATCTGCTTAGGCATCTCAAGGTATGATAAAGACTCATCCAGCTCTAAGCTCTCTGCCTCCAACACATGTGACGGGTCACTCACATACTTCCGCAAACGATACATGAAACACATTATGCACTCTCTCCAAAGCAAATTTAAAGCCAAACGATAAGCCACTTCCCCAACTCGCTCTAAGATCTCATAAGGCCCTATAAACTTCTGACTTAGCTTGCCTTTCTTCCCAAACCTCATAACTCCTCGCATAGGAGACACTTTCAGAAGAACCTTGTCCCCAACCTGAAACTCTATGTCCCGACGATGTAGATCTGCATAACTCTTCTGTCGATCCTGGGCTGCTCTCATCCGTTCCCTGATCATCTTAATCTGTTCCACCATCTCATGTACCATCTCTGGTCCTAAAACCACTTTGCCTCAAAGACTATCGTCCCAACAGATTGGACTCCTACATCTCCTCCCATACAAAGCCTCAAACGCCATGCCATACCAATACCGGTGTGATAGCTGTTGTTGTAAGAAAACTCTATCAAGTCCAACCTCTGCTCCCGGCTACCACCAAAATCCATCACACAAGCTCGCAACATATCCTCAAGAGTCTTGATTGTTCTCTCGATCGCCCATCCGTCGCAGGATGAAATGTTGTACTCATCTTCAAAGCTGTTCCCAACGATTCCTGCAACTCCTTCCAAAACCTTGATATAAACCTCGCATCTCTGTCAGACACTATGTCCTTAGGGACTCCATGTAACTTAAGCACGTTCTTTCGATAGGCCATAGCCAGTTGTGCCTTAGTCCATGTATCTTTCATTGGAACAAAGTGAGCTGACTTGGTCAACCGATCCACTATCACCCAAATCATATTGTTACCTTGTTGACTCTTCGGCAAACCCACAATGAAATCCATGGAAATGGATTCCCACTTCCACTCAAGCACCTCCAAAGACTGAACCTTACCTTGTGGTCTTCTCTGTTCCCCTTTAACTCTCTGGCATGTCAAACAACGGGACACAAACTCAGCTATCTCTTTCTTCATCCTGTGCCACCAAAACGTTTTCTTCAAATCTTTGTAAAGCTTGTCTCCACCCGGATGAACTGAATATGGTGTGCAATGCGCTTCTGTCATGATTGTCTTTTCCAACTCCTCGTTATTAGGAACACACCACCTACCATTAAACCTCAAGCTACCGTCTGTATGAATGGAAAACCGGGACATTGTCCCTTTCTCTACTCCAGCTCTCCACTCCACTATCTTAGGATCCAAAGCCTGTTTACCTCTAATATCATCATAAAACTCCATGTGTCTTGTCATATCACCCATAGCATCCCCTTTCGCATCATATGAATCCCAAAGCTCGCTACCTCATCCCTCACCTCATCAAAGATAGAGCTGTACACAAGGAATGTACACTCTTTCTTCTCAAAGCATCAAAGAAACAACGTTGGCCTTTCCTTCATGGTAGATGATTTCCATGTCGTAATCACCAATCAACTCCATCCACCTCCCCTGTCTCATGTTCAACTCCTTCTGCGTGAAGATGTACTTGAGACTCTTGTGATCAAAAAATACCTTAAAGATTGCTCCATAAAGGTAGTGCCTCCAAATCTTGAGAGCAAACACCACTGCACCCAACTCCAGGTCATGAGTAGGGTAATTCTCCTCATAAGGCTTCAACTGCCTAGAAGCATAGGCAATTACTTTACCATTCTGCATCAACACACATCCCAACCCATTCTTCGAGGCATCCAGATAGACCTCGAAATTCTCGCTCCCTTCCTAAGAATGCCAAGACAGAGCCGTGGTCAAACGCTCCTTTAAGGTTTGGAACGCCGTCTCACAACTCTCATCCCAACGAAACCTGTTCTCTTTCCTCATCAATGCTGTCATCGGTCTAGCTATCTTGGAGAAATCCTTCACGAACCGCCTGTAGTATCCAGCTAAACCCAAGAAACTCCTCACCTCAGCAACATTCTTCGGTGCTTCCCACTTTGTCACTGCTTCAATCTTCGCCGGATCCACAGCTACCCCATCTTTAGAGATTACATGCCCCAGAAAAGCAACTTTCTCCAACCAGAACTCACACTTGGACAGCTTAGCATACAACTCATGATCCCTCAAAGTCTGCAACACGATCCTCAGATGCTCCTCATGCTCCTCCTTAGTCTTATAGTAGACTAAGATATCATCGATAAACACTACTACGAACTGATCCAAGAACTGTCTGAAGATCCTATTCATCAAATCCATAAACACTGCCGGCGCATTAGACAACCCAAATGGCATCACCACATACTCATAATGGCCATACCTCGACGTGAAAGCTGTCTTCGGTATATCCACATCTCTAATCTTCACCTGATGGTACCCCGACCTCAAATCGATCTTAGAAAAGACCGTTGCACCACTCAACTGATCAAACAGGTCATCTATCCTTGGCAAAGGATACTTGTTCTTTATCGTCACACGGTTCGGCTCCCTAGTCTATGCATAACCTCAAAGTTCCATCCTTCTTCTTCACGAAAAGAATCGGTGCTCCCAAGGCGATACACTTGGTCTAATGTATCCCTTCTCTATCAAATCATCCAATCGCGCTTCCTAAGCTCCTCCATCTCCTTAGGACCCATACGGTACGGTGCCTTAGAGATTGGCCCCGTCCCCGGCTTCAACTCAACGGTGAAATCTATCTCCCTCTTCGGTGGCAACCCTTAATCTCCTCTGGAAAAACATCTCGCATACTCTCCCACTACTGGTATCTCGTCAACCGCCGGGCTCTCTATCCGGTCATCTCTCACATGGCACAAAATCGAGGACATCCCTTCCTCGGATACGACTTCAAAGTGACAATTTAATCAACTTAACTTTGGGTTTGACTAGAAACCCACGATAAGACACACTTACACCCTTAGGACCTCTTAGGGACACTTTCTTTTGATGACAGACTATCTTAGCCTTATACTTTCCTAACCAATCCATCCCAACTATCATCTCAAAACCATTAAAAGGAAACTCTAGCAAGTCTACCGGGAAATCGACTTGCCCAACTATCAAAGATACATCTCTAAACAACCTCCCACACGATACGGACTCACCCGAAGGTATGAAAACTTGCTCCCTAACGGACTCATATACTCTCAAACCCAATCGTTTTACATGACTCAAGACACAAACGATTGAGAAGCCCCGAATCAAACAAAACAAACGTAGGAATACCATTAACAAGGAATGTACCGGTGATAACGTGCGCATCCTCCTCACCGCCTTCTTGTCCATCATGAACAACTTGCATCGGTCTTCCGCCCACCTCCCGGACAAGATGAGCGATGCGGTCGGCTTAGCACCCGACCCTTGAATGTTGTTGTTGTTCATCGGTGTCTTCGATAAGAATTACCGCCGTTGCGGTTGCCTCCACTCGATAGCTCGACCTCCCGGTTTGGCCATGATCCGGGGTCCATTGCTCGCAAAGCTCTGTGCGGAGTCTCGAAAAGATCCCGTGCGCTCGTGCACTCATGTCTCTTATGGCCTACGCCACCACAACCAAAGCAGTCACTCCCACCGTTGCTCACACTCCCACGACCTCGCCCAAAGGCTTCCAAAGACTAAACCCGGTCCCGAATAAAATCCCTTAGATTGATTGTGGTTGCCTTTCTTGAAATTAGATTGGCCACCACCCTCGCTCTCCGACTTCCTCTTCTCTCCACCCGACCTCTCCCGAGCCATCTCCACTAGCCTCTCGGCTCTCCCGGCCCTCTCATATGCTTCCTTCACATCGCAAGGACTCCCACGGGTAACTTATCCATAATTTTCGTGGTTAGCCCTCTCTCAAACCTCAAAGCCGATTCTCCTCACTCAAACCCATGTCCTCGATATCCGGATTTCTCATTGAACTCGCCCGTAGTACTCACCACGTACATCTCACCCGTCATCTTAAACTTATCGAACTCCTCCCTCAACTTACTCCTCACATGTTCGTACGAACTCCTTCCTCACAAAATCTACGAAACTCCTCCCAAGGTATAGCAGGTAACCCCTGGTTGGTATATATCTCCTTGGCACTCACTTTCACCGAATCCCACCATTTGCCAGCCCCTCCCTCGGATAGAATGCAGCTGATCCACTCTCATCTCATCGGACAAACTAAATCCAAAGATGTTCTCCATCTCCCTCAGCCAACTATCAAGATGGTTAGGCTCCTCAACTCCCTTGTACTCCTTCGGGTTAAACCTCGCAATATAGAGGCTGACTTTAGCATGGTCAACCTCCTTCTCCTTACTCTTATCCTTGTCCTCATTCACTCTCTTCAGGGTCTCTGTAAGAGCGTCCTGGTGCTCTAACATCTTGACGATGTCATCCGTAGTCATAACCTCAGCTCTCGCGTACAAAGCATTTGTCTTGGGCGGCATCTTGAAGCTATAGAAGAAAGGGATAAACATAAACACGCGTACTAAACCTCAAAACACGAAAACGCGCTGCATAGGACCTACTCGATCGAGTATCCAAACCCACTCGATCGAGTAACGGGCTACTCGATCGAGTGCCCCCATGTACTCGATCGAGTACCCAAACTCTAGAACCAAACACCTTCGATCTCTAACCCACTCGATCGAGTATCTAGGCTACTCGATCGAGTGACCCCCTACTCGATCGAGTACCCCTAGTTACTCGATCGAGTGCCCCAAAACTCGATTCTGGACTCAAAATCGCCAAAACCTACCCGATCGAGTCAGCCTTACTCGATCAAGTACCCCCAATACGTAAGAGCTACCCGCATATTACGTCGTATACTAACATGCTACCTTTATAAAATCATATGGTATCATAATACATATGCTACGCATCTATTATACTATCAACAAGATCAATTCATCATGCTATTAAAGCCACATTGTAAACATCCAACATGTTATTCCATCATCACGTCTACATATATATATTACCTTTCTTTCACATTCTCAACTTCTCCTTCAACATCCAACAATCAAATCACACATTCCATCACATTGTCACGCAAGTTACTTAGCACACACATGACTCAACACACATTTCCCCCATGTGACCGGTTCAAAGTTGTAGGGCGACCCCCGCGACTTTAGGACGTCTCCCAAGCCTTTGCACTAGCTCCTACAACTTTTACCCCGGGTTCATTTTAATTGACTCCGTATGTTCATTAAGTTCATTGGTTACGGGTTTCGGGATCGTCGCTCGATACCATTTGTAACACCCCCATACTCCGAGTGCCTTACCAGGACCACTCATGTATGAAGACATCACCATCTCGGTTGCCCGAGGCATGATAATCAAATAGACAAAACAGAAACAACATTTATTATAAGTAGTTTAATGAATAAATACAATCCTTGAAACCAAACCGAAAGTACAATACATTATTCCAAACTAACTGTTCTCAATCGAAATGTAAATAAAACTAAACTACGGAAGACTCTATCATCATGTCGTGGCCATCCCAGCTATCCCAAAGATATCATCTCTATACTGTTCAATATCTGCTCACCATCCCCGAATGGATCACCGCAGTTTTACAAAACAACACCGGGTCGATTAATCACACAAACAATACGAGATAACAACAATAAGACAAACAGACAAATTTGAATCACACACACACAACACCACCAACTCCCATCATCTCAATATCGACCGTCCACCGGACCAGCCACACCAGATGGGGGACCGCAGCCGTTCCCACCTAAGCCCCGCTCATCGTACGAGCGATAACCCTGTCCATTAATGTGCACATCCCCTTTCGTGGCGGGTTCCACGAAGGGCGAAACTAGGGCGTGAGATCACTCCCGCAAGTGACCCCACTCAGCCGAGAACGCATCTCGAGAACCATCAACAACACAACCACAAGCACAATTACAAACACAATCATCATATCCAAAGAACTAACTACAGCACATCACCAATATCCCATTATGGGACTAATACTGAGTAGGAAATCCTACCTGGAAAGCACAACACGCAGACGGTATCTACAGCTGTCTCAAAACGCCTCTTCTATGAATTCTCCTCCTAACATATAACACATAAAGACTACCAATTACTTACTATTCACAAAACCCCCAAATCCCAAATTAGGGTTTGACCAAACCTAGCAAAACATTATATAAATTATATTAGAAGCTTACCCTCGACGCAAGGAATCCAACGACACGAACTACGATGCAAACCGACCGTCCCGAACTCCGGAATTGTCAAGAACGCGATTAGGAAGAAGAACAAGTTGCTTTCTCTCTTAAACAGGTTTTAGGTTTTGTAACAAGTGATTTAGAACAATGCCGAATAAGTTTAAATACCTTAATCGCGTAATTAACAAAACCCGAGAAAAACCCCCGTAAAACCGGACACTCGATCGAGTACCCAAGGTACTCGATCGAGTACCCCCTTACTCGATCGAGTGCCCCCGCTACTCGATCGAGTGCCCAACAGGTCAGAAACTATTTTCTTCTGCAACATACCCTTACTCGTCAGAGTAAGGGCTACTCGATAGAGTACCCCCAAGACCATAAATACGGAGTATTACAATACTACTCACTAATCATGGTTGTTTTAGCAACACAACTAATAAAGGGGGAAACTTTGACAATAAACATGATGATTAATTGATTTCTACTATTAAAAATGCAATTGGCAACAATTAAGATGATAATAAACTAATTAAACAAAGATTAAGATAAGTAAATGTCAAAAGGAACAAACTTTGTCACAACTATTCAAAGATTCAAACTTTACTAGAGCAACAATATGAAACAACATGAACAAGATGAATAAGAGAGAGAAAATTCTATTCTAGCAACAAATAAGAGGAATTCAAGCGTAAACAAGGAAGTGAATGTAAACAAATGAACTAAAAGGAAAGGGAGAGAAATTGAAATATACCAACAACAAGAACAATGGAGAAAACAATGAAGAAACTTGGTGAAAGGTAGTTTGAATCTTGTAAATTGATTGAAGGATTGTCACAAATTACAAGGATTAATTTTCTTTCTCTCACTAAGGGTTGTTATATGAAGGTAGATAGATGAAAAATCTGAAATTTGAGCTTATATACTAGGTTACAAATAAAGTAAAACGACCAAAAACAATGTCGTTTAGGCTAACAAGAGTATTTCGCAAATCTGGAGCTGAGCACTGTTGAGATGAGATTAGCACGGTCAGGAAGGCACGGTTACACCTTCCCTGATCATGGTGCGCACCGTGGAGATAAGTAACACACGGTGAGCAAGGCACTGTCACTTCTTTCCTAAAGGCCGTGCGCACCAACGGATGAGATCCATGCTAGACTCCGCCTTTTCTTCTCTTGGGCCTTTCATTCGGTCTTTGGTTGGACTATTGGTCATGTGCTTGGCATATGGGCCTCTCTTAGTGGGTGTAGTGTTGCCATATCGTCATTTTTCCTACAAAAGTCAACAAACACAACCAAAACCGAACCGAGTATCCACTAGACGGGTTTTGAGCAAAATAGGTAATTAAGACATGAGAATGCATGTAAATGAGCTATGAGCAAAGGTTCATGGGCATAGAAAGAGCGTAAATAATGGAATTATCAAATCTCCCCACACTAAGCCTTTACTCGTCATCGAGTAAATAAAATATGCTCAAAACTAGACAAAAGGAAGACTCTTATTGGGTAAGCGGAATGCACAATATAAGAAACACTCACCATTATTCAAATTAATAAGCCGAATGAGTATTAGCACACTCAACGCCCTTTCAACTCACGTAGTTATGCTTATGAGGTAAAGCATGACTCGTAAGGCAAGTAGGGTCTTGCAAGAAAAATGCAATGCAACCATTCATTTATGAACATGAAACTTTTAAAAATTGCAAGCATATTTCAAAAAGGTGACTCGCCTTCCTCATCTAAGCGGTCAAGTCCACAATTTAGACAAAAAATTTGAAAATGAGAAATACCGTCTCAAAGTAATAACAAGATGCTAATTCCCTAGATCAAGCTCAACCCAAACAATGTGACATAAAAAATATTGCCGAAGAAACAAATTCTAAGGCGGGAAAGGGGGAGAAACTAGCCAAATTCTCCAAGTTCTATATGACACAACGCAAGATTCAACCATAAAACCAAGCCTTCGACCATGGACAGACCTAAATACCAATTTTCTCACGGTTTTCACTCGTCGCTCATGTGAATTTCGGGTGATATTTGTGCAAAATTTAAACATCACTCTCCTACTACGACTCGTGAAAAGGCGCCCGCAATCTAATATGGTATCTCATCCTATAATCGCGTTAAAAATGCAAAAATAGAAAATGTACAAGCAAGAGGAAAAAGGTCACAATAGGGTTAGGGAGAAGGTCGAAATGGGGTTGGTGCAAGCACCATTATCTATTATGTAGAGTTTAATAACAAGAGTTGTCAAAATCCCGTTTCCCGACTTTACAACAACTGGGCCACGTCTATACCCTAACAAGGATTTGATTTCCAAAACTATGCAAAAATTGTATAAACCCGACATACCTTGGAAAAAGATAAAAATCATTACTAGCTCTTCATCCCGGCCTTTATTACAACTAAAGAGCAACGTCTACACCCTAACAAAGAATTGGTTTCCCGAATTCAAGCAAAAATTGTGTAAACTCGACTCACTTTGGAAAAACATCATTTTTGACCTTTTTATTTGGCAACGCCTTTTTCTACCCCTTCAATGATGTACAAGGGGAGTGTAATACTATGGTTTTATGTATTTATGAGTACTCTATCGAGTGGGGCTTACTCTGTCGAGTAAGTAGTTTTCAACGCAATACAGTAGGCTGACTGTAGGGTACTCGATCGAGTAAGTTGGGGACTCGATCGAGTAAGGGCCACTCGATCGAGTAAGTGTGTTTTACGGGTTGATTAGCCGAGTTTTTTTAATGATGTAAAGTTAATATAAAAGGGTGGCCGTCACTATTCTTAATCACTGTTAACCTTTCTAAAAACCTTTTTAAGAAAAAGAGAAGTTACGTAGTTCGTGTTCTTTGCATTGTCAACAAATCCCAAGGCTAGGAGTGTCGGATTGCATCGTTCTTTACGCCGTTGTGATCGTTGTGTCGAGAGTAAGCTTTTATATAATTTATGTTGTGTTTCGTTAAGTTTCTTTAAAACCCTATTCGGATATTGTTGGGGGGGTTTTTGGGTGATTTGTATGGTTGTGTGGTAATTGAATGTATGCATGTTATAGGAGGAGGATCTGTTAAGGAAAGATTCTGATTAGCGGCTAGGCCATCTGTGGTGTTTGCATT
This sequence comes from Silene latifolia, assembly GCF_048544455.1. Taxonomy (NCBI): domain Eukaryota; kingdom Viridiplantae; phylum Streptophyta; class Magnoliopsida; order Caryophyllales; family Caryophyllaceae; genus Silene; species Silene latifolia. Next base: position 394,762,752 of record NC_133538.1, read on the forward strand.
CCAGGTAGGGTTTCCCTACTCAATATTGGTTACATAGTATTGTTGGTGATTGTTGTTGTTGTTGATTGTTTATCATATCGGTATTGGTTTGGTGATTGTTAATTGTATTGTTGGTTGCATAATTTCCTGTGGTCTTCGGGGTGCGTCCCTGGCTGAGTGGAGTCACTTGCGGGAGTGGCTTCACGCCCTTGATTTGCCTTCTGTGGAACCCGCCATAAAAGGGATGTGCACATTAATGAACATGGGTTTATTACTCGATGGAGATGAGCGGGGCTTAGGTGGGAACGACTGTGGTCCCCCACTGGCGGCGAGGAGTACTTATTGCGATGAGTACTCTGGCAGGGCTAAACACTTTAGTGTGTAGTCAGGTGTGTGGATATGAGTTGGAGTTGTGGAGATTGAGTTGTGCTGATTGAGTTGTTTGTAATACTATTTCGTTGCAGCTGTTGTTTTATGTAATCAGTACTGACCCCGTTTAATTGTTTTAAAAACTATGGTGATCCATTCGGGGATGGTGAGCAGTTGTTGAGCAGGTATGATGACTTACGCGAGGGATAGCTGGGATGGAGTCATCGCGTGGTCTAGAGTCTTCCGCTGTGTCTCGAACTAGTTGTTTTAGTCATTTGGATTTTGAGAACAATTGTACTTCTTTTTAGCAGTTTTGGATTTTGGGTTTGTATCACTTAAACTTTATTATTACTTAAGTACGTTTTTTTATTGTCCATTTGATTATCATTTCCTCGGGTAACCGAGATGGTAGCGTTCTCATACCTTAAGTGGTCCTGGTAAGGCACTTGGAGTATGAGGGTGTTACAAAGTGGTATGAGAGAGACGATCTTGAAACATGTAACCAATGAACCTAATGACCATAGGGAGTCAAACTAAAATGAACCCGAGTAGGAGTTGTAGGAGCTAATGCAAAGACTTGGGAGACGTCCTAAAGTCGCGAACTCTCCTTACAACTTTGAATCGGTCACTATGGGGTTTGTGTCGGGATTGCTATGTGTTTATCTTGTGTTGTGTATCTATATAGTAATGCGTTGTGTGAATTGGTGGATGCATGCATGTGGAGGATAGGAGATGTGTGGTGGAAGATGGTGATGATATGATTATATATGTCGTTGATTGAATACGTGAACTGCATGATAGATGGTTTATAACTTGGCTTATTAGGAGCATGAAAAGGAAGTTATTGTTGTTTGTGTGTGTATATATATATATATATATATATATATATATATATATATATATATATATATATATATATATATATATATATATATATATGTTTGTTTGTCGTTTTGCATAAAGTATAGTTGGTTGGAAAGTGTTGAGATAAGCATGCGGGTAGTATACGAGTCAGCATGACTCGATCGAGTGGGTGTAACTCGATCGAGTAGGTAGTTTTTCGTTTCTGGGCAGTAGTTTGTTTTTGGGCACTCGATCGAGTAAGATAGGGAACTCGATCGAGTGGGGTCAACTCGATCGAGTGGGAAGTTGGCTCGATCGATTACGTTTTTGGTGCTTTCTGGTCATGTTTTGGAGTCGAGCCACTCGATCGAGTAAATGGGCAACTCGATCGAGTGGCCTCAACTCGATCGAGTGGGTTGTGGCGCTCAATCGAGTAGGTGTTGTACATGTCGTTTTCATGTTTTGAGATATGGGATGCGTGTTCATGTTTACCTTTTCTTATATAGATTCAAGATACCGCCAAAGAGAACCGCGTTGTATGCCAGGGCAGAGAACATGAGTATAGATGAGATTGTTAAGATGTTGGAACACCAAGATGCTCTTACAGAGGCTTTAAAGAAAGTTGGGAAAGATAAAGAGGCGGGGCCTGATCACTCTAAAATAAGTATACATATAGCGAGGTTCAATCCCAAAGAGTACATGGGGACTAGGGCGCCAATCCTGCTGGATAATTGGCATAGAGAGATGGAGAACATACTTAATCTAGTTCATTGCCCAGAGGAACTTCGAGTGGAACAAGTTGCGTTCTACTTGAGGGAAGCAGTTGATAAGTGGTAGGATAAGGTTAAGGTGAGTGCTAAGGACTTATATGTGAAACAGGGGCTACCTGCTATACCATGGGATGAGTTTATGAGGGCTATGAGGCGGGAGTTTGTACCTGAGCATGTGCGTAGTAAGCTGAGAGAGGAGTTTGATGACTTTAAGATGACTTCTGACATAACAGTTGATGAGTACTACCATAAGTTCAACGAGAAATCTAGGTATGCAGAGGACATGGGGCTGAACCAAGAGAACTTGGCCTTGAGATTTGAGAAGGGGTTGACACCCAAGATTATGGAGAAGTTGCCGGTAGGGGTCCTTACAGATGTTAAAGAGGTGTATGAGCGTGCTGGGAGAGCGGAGAGGTTAGTTGAGATGGCCAAGGAGAGCCGAGAGAGAGCTTCTGAGAAGAGGAAGGCTGAGAGTGAGGGTGGTGGTCAGTCTAGTCATAAGAGAGGCGGCCATAACCAGATGAGAGCTTACTCTTCAAGGTCGGGGTTCAGTGGTGGAGCTTCTTATGGGCGTGGCCATGGTGGTGGTGGTAGCAGTTGGAGTTTGTCTTGCTTCAACTGTGGCGGTATGGGTCACAAGAGGCATGAGTGTACTAGTGCTGTGAGGGGGGGTTTCTAGAGACCGTCACAGGGGAGTTTCTCTCAGGGTCCTTCTCAGAGCTATGCCAGCAACAGGCCGGCTGGGTCGTGGAATTACCGGGGTGGTCAGAGTAACAACAATGGTGGGACTAACCGCAATAGCGGTAATTCATATCAGAAACCGGTGACGAACAACAACAACCAGGGGTCAGCTGCTAAGCCGTCTACTTCAGCTAGTACTGTCCAGGGAGGTGGGCAGAAGACCGGTGGTAAGCTGTTTATGATGGAGAAGAAAGCAGCTGAAGATGATGCTCACGTTATCACGGGTACTTTTCTTGTTAATGGAGTCTTTACCTTTGTTTTGTTTGATTCGGGGGCGTCATAGTCGTTTATATCATTGAGTCATGCTAAGCTTTTGGGTTTGAGTGAGTATGAGTCTGTAAAAGAGGAAGTTTTTATACCGTTGGGTGAGTCTGTATCTTGTAGTCGGTTGTATAGAGGTGTGTCTATGATAGTTGGGCAGGTTGACCTACCAGTGGACTTGTTAGAGTTTTCTTTGGAGGGTTTTGAGATGATAGTTGGTATGGACTGGTTGCGTAAGTAAAAGGCTAAGATAGATTGTCATCAAAAGAGGGTTTCTTTAAGAGGTCCTAAGGGGATTAGTGTGTCTTATCGTGGGTTTGTTGTCAAACCCAAAGTCAAGTTGATTGCAGCAGTGACCTTGAAGCCTTACCTGAGGAAGGGATGTCCGTTGATATTATGCCATGTGAGAGACCATAGTATGGAAAGTCCGACAGTTGAGTAGATACCAGTGGTGGGAGAGTTTCCATATGTCTTCCCAGATGAGATACCGGGTTTGCCACCGAAGCGGGAGATAGATTTCAGTGTTGAGTTGAAACCGGGGACGGGGCCAATCTCTAAGGCACCATACCGCATGGGTCCTAAGGAGTTGGAGGAGCTGAAGAAGCAACTAGATGATCTGATTGAGAAGGGATACATTAGACCTAGTGTATCACCGTGGGGAGCACCAGTCTTGTTTGTGAAAAAGAAAGATGGGAGTTTGAGGTTATGCATCGATTATAGGGAGCTGAACAGAGTTACAGTGAAGAACAAGTATCCTTTGCCAAGGATAGATGATTTGTTTGATCATTTTAACGGTGCAGCGGTCTTTTCTAAGATTGATTTGAGGTCGGGTTATCATCAGGTGAAGATTCGGGAGGAGGACATACCGAAGACAGCTTTTACATCGAGGTATGGTCACTATGAGTATGTTGTGATGCCGTTTGGGTTGTCTAATGCACCAGCAGTGTTTATGGATTTGATGAACCGGGTCTTCAGTCAGTTTTTGGATCGGTTTGTTGTGGTCTTTATCGATGATATCTTAGTCTACTCTAAGACTAAGGAGGAGCATGAGGAGTATTTGCGGATAGTGTTGTAGACTTTGCGAGACAATCAGCTGTATACAAAGTTGTCTAAGTGTGAGTTCTAGTAAGAGGAGGTTGCTTTTCTAGGGCATGTGATTTCAAAGAAGGGTGTTGCAAATATAGAAGCAGTTACTCGGTGGGAAGCACTTAAGAATGTGGCAGAGATCATGGGTTTCTTGGATTTGGCAGGGTACTATCGACGGTTTGTGAAAAACGTTTCCAAGATAGCCAGACCTATGACAGCTTTGATGAGGAAAGAAAACAGGTTTTGTTGGGATGAAAGTTGTGAGACGGCGTTCCAAACATTAAAAGAGTGTTTGACCACAGCTCCAATCTTGGCATTATCTGAAGGGAGTGAGAACTTTGAAGTGTACACAGATGCTTTAAAGAATGGGTTGGGTTGTGTGTTGATGCAGAGCGGGAAAGTGATTGCCTATGCTTCTAGGCAATTGAAGCCTTATGAGGAGAACTATCCGACACATGATCTAGAGTTGGGTGCGGTTGTATTTGCTCTCAAGATTTAGAAGCACTATCTTTATGGGGCGACCTTTAAGGTGTTTTCAGATCACAAGAGTCTCAAGTACATCTTCACTCAAAAGGAGTTGAACATGAGATAGAGGAGCTGGATTGAGTTGATTGGGGATTATGACATGGTTATTACATACCATGAAGGGAAAGCTAATGTGGTTGCAGATCCCTTGAGCAGGAAGAGTGTGCATTCTCTACGCACAGTTATGTCTTTGATGAGGTTGAGAGATGAGGTGGGGAAAGATGGGGATACATATGATACAGAAAGGGAATGCTAGAAGAGATTTGACAGTAGAGCCAGACCTTTATGATGATATTCGCAGGAACGGGCTTTGGATCCCAAGATTGAGGAGTGGAGAGCTGGAGTAGAGAAAAGGACAGTGTCTCGATTCTCTATTCATACAGATGGCAGTGTGAGATTTGAAGGGAGATGGTGTGTTCCTAGTGATGAGGAGTTGAGAAAGATAATCATGACAGAGGCTCATTGCACACCATATTCGGTACATCCAGGCGGTGACAAATTATATAAAGATTTGAAGAAGACTTTCTGGTGGCCTGGGATGAAGAAGGAAACAACTGAGTTTGTGACTCGTTGTTTGACATGTCAAAGAGTTAAAGGGGAGCAGCGACGACCAAAAGGTAAGATTCAGTCTCTTGAGGTACCTGAGTGGAAGTGGGAGTCCATTTCTATGGATTTTATCGTGGGTTTGCCGAGGAGTCAACAGGGTAATAACATGATATGGGTTATAGTTGACCGTCTGACTAAGTTAGCTTTAAAACATGTCCAAGGCACAATACATAAAGTATCTGGCTCAGCGGTTACCTTTAAAACATGTTCAAATACTACAAACAAGTACCCGACTCAGAGGTTACATTTAAACCATGTCCGAGGTACAACAAACAAGTATCTGGCTCAGCATTTACCTTTAAAACATGTCCAAATACTACAAACAAGTGCCCGACTCAGAGGTTACCTTTAAAACATGTCCGAGGCATAACACATAAAGTATCTGGCACAACGGTTACCTTTAAAACATGTCCAAATACTACAAACAAGTATCCGACTCAGAGGTCACCTTTAAATCATGTCCGAGGTACAACAAACAAGTATCTAGCTCAGCGGTTACCTTTAAAACATGTCCAAATACTACAAACAAGTGCACGACTCAGAGGTTACCTTCAAAACATGTCCGAGGCACAACACATAAAGTATCTGGGACGGGATTACCAATGTCACATTCATACTTATGGCTTGCATCTCACCATAAGTACGGATGAGAGCATCAATCTCGACGATCATATCGGAACTAGAGGGCTTATAGCTCACATTAATACAATATAAGACATTATCTAGAATACGACTCACTACAAGTAACTATTTATAATAAATATTTCATACATGTATTATATTAATAAGTATTCCACATCATAATTTAACATGCCTGTTAAAATAAAATATAACAAGCGGTAATGGATAATTTACGTTAAGTGAAATTTACGGAATAAAATGTGAAATCCAACAAGTGAGGCATACCAAGTCCAATCAAATAATTTACACAAATCAAGCAAAGTCAACATAACTAACCCAATAAATAAAACCAAAGGAACCCAACAAGTACAACCAATTGAGCCCAACATTTAGGACCCAAAAGAGACCAACATGTAACTTCTAGTGAGCTCAACATATGTCTTATAGTGAGCCCAACTAACAAAAACACAAGAGCCCAATACTTAAAGCCAAGTGAGCCCAATTACTGGGTCCTCAAAAACCAGTCTCAAGCACCCATTCTGGGACCAAAATTTAAGAGGGAACAAAAATAATTAAATAACAGGATTCCAAAATTATAAATCATGAGAGAAATATATGTAAAGAAACGATATCTAACGAATAGCGTTATATAAAACATGAGACGGAAATTCAAATATTCCAAATAAACTAACTAGTGCCAACAACTCAAATCCACGACTTGAGGACTGGCTGGGCAGCCCTTATCCGTCCTCGAAACCAGGCGATACATTGTCTCACAACACCCCATAGATGGCCCATAAAACCGCCTGCTCAACCCCTTCCTCACTGCTGCCACACAGCCCGTAAACAGCCACCAAGAACCGTATCAACAACTCAGTTTTCCTGCTCAAAACAGTCCACACATCCACCGTGCTCGACTGTCCAAAACAGAGTACAACCGCCCTCAAAATAGTCCTCGAAATGCGTACAAAGGTACCACAAATGTCACGAAAACAGTTCCCACACACCTGCGTAAACTATCTCAAAAACAGTCTCGAAAACTATATAAAACCGTACCCAAAGGTGGTACCAAAACAGACCAAATAAACAATCCAATGAACACGTATAAAACGTCCCAAAACTCGGCACGTAAACGTCTCAAAGCCTGCACAGAAAACCCGTCCCACCAAATAGCATTCTACCATCCTAAAATCAGCATTTTACTGTCCCAAAATCAGTATCAACTCAACCACAACCACTCGTCTATGTGAGCTATAAACCGAAACTCAAGCAACGGAACTCAAAACAGAGTTCGGGGCTCAAAACAGTCCAATACAAACACCAATATGAGACGAAATTTATCATACAACTGAGAAAAACGTAAAGAACTAAACTTTATCAAACAAGAACATAGAAAACGACACAAAAGACGGAAATTTCGACATTTGTCAAGTAACCTATCACCGTTACCTTAAACGCTCCTTATTCTTCGAATAAACGGTCCCCAAAGCTTGAGTCTTCCATCGGGTCTTCGAAACCTTCAACAAGGAGCAAGAACACGAAGAGATTGAGGCAAAAACCGAAACTTTTATAAGACGGCAAAAATCAAAACCATTACAAAATAGAGACTTTATTACCTTGAAATAAGGAGGAAGGAAAGAGGAAGAGAATGGTAAAAAAATTAGAGGAAAAGCTCGAGAAATGGAGTCGCAATCAGGGATTGAAACTCGGCCAAAAATGGCATCCGTGAAGCTTTTGTTTGTTGTTGCTGAAATGCTGATGTTGTTGTGTTTATCAGGAAATGCGATAAACAAAGGGTAAGTAGGTTGGGATTGCTCTAATGGGTTATGAGTGAGGGTGAGAGTAGACCAATTATTATTTTATTTAGGTACAACATTAAGCAATGTGTTGTCAATACAGGATAGGTCGGAAATAGATTAGCCTCACATGTGAAAATGTGACGGTCTTATAAAAGACGGAAAAAGTGTCTCAAGTCTATATTAACTTAAGACGGAAAACTATTATTATTATTATTATTATTATTATTATTATTATTATTATTATTATTATTATTATTATTATTATTATTATTATTATTATTATTATTATTATTATTACTACTACTACTATCCGACTAAAATACGTATTTTTACAGAAATTAAGCTTTAAGATATTACTTTTATAAAAATCTTGTTTTAAAATAAATATAATTAAATTAAATAATTTAAAAATATAAAATAAAGTAATTAAAAGGTTACAGAAATTTTAAATGTCAAAACGAGAAATTCGCGGGTGTTACATAGTTGCAAGCAAATTATTGTTGTAGTGGAATCGAGTTAGTTTATGTCTTACATTTCATAGGAAGATTTGGGTCCCGGAGCCGAGTCGTCTAGACTGTACAACACCTACAAGTCGACTTACTTTATTCCTATTCACTTATATGCATGGTCTAACAAGACTCGAGTTAGTTTATGTCTTACAAGTCTTGTTGAATAGATAAGAGATGTGCAAAATGCAAGGTTTCATAGTCTAGCATTTTATCAAACATAACATGTGCATAGGTTAACACCACAACAAGCAAGCAATCTTATGGAATATATTAGATTAAGTATGAATCTACCCCTATGTTATAGTTCCCCTAATCTCCCATTAACCCTAGCTATGAGACTACTCACTTATGATCATGTAAAACATGTTAACAAGGGTGTCAATCATATTAATAAGTCTAAACATGATGAATGAGTAAAACAATAAACAAGAAGGAATAAAGAGTCAAGAGATTATACCAATCTTAAGAAGAACAAATGGAAAGGAAAGAATAATAGAAGAAAACTTGATTGATTGATGAAGAGTTGTCAATTCTCCAATAATAATCCAATAATCTTCAATTACCCAATAATAAGTCTTGAACAATAATTAAGGAAAGATTAATGTGTAATTTGTGGAAACATTGTGATTAACCTATTCTAATCTACTCCTAATAAAAGCTTTGCCTCTACTAAGAGGGCTTTTGTCTACTCTAAGAGGACTTCGCCTCTTGATTATTACAAAAGAGGTATTTATAGTAGTACAAGGATTAGGTTAACTTAGGGCTTAAATGACGATTAGACCCTTTTAGAAGAAGATTAGAGCCTTACAAGTCTCAGGAGGAGCCTCACGTCTTGTGCAGAGAGAGACGCTCGTCCTATGGTCGGGATGCTCGGATTGGCTGCTGAGTCGCCCGGATTGGGCTTGAGTCGCTCGGATTATGAGCTGAGTAGCCCAGATTGGGCTTGAGTCGCTCGGATTTGTGAGCCAGCATAGTTTTCTCCTTCTTTGACTACCTCAAGACCCGTGGGGATCGTTGAGGGCTCGTGGGGATCTTCATCATTGCCCCTTTTCTTCGCTTTATTGACTTAGGCCTTTAATGCTAGTCTACTCTTTGATGCTTGGTCATTGGATATCATCAATTTAACTCCGCTTTACTCCATTTAGGCAAGGTTAGTGCTCTTCTCCTACAAAGGGCATCAAACCTCATAGAATACGCATAGAAGGAGCTAAAGACAAGAAACGACCCTAATATTAACTAAAGAGAATAGGAACTAGGCTAGTTAGGGGACTAAATGTGCGTAAATAGGAGTCACATCAAATATCCCCAAACCGAACCTTTTCTCGTCCCGAGTAAAGAGGTGACTAAAACTATGACCTTTATTTAAACTAAGCTAATAATATAGCCGATGTGAGATAATTAGCGTGTCTCACTCCACCCCTTCAACTCACAACAAGACATCCATGAGGTAAGATACCTTTTTGCAAGGCAAGGTGGGGCTTGCCAAAATGGCGATACATCCAAGCATTAAGCACACAAAACAAGTAATGGATGCATCTACAAAATAATAGCCACATTCCTCATCTAAGTGGCGAAAATCATCTACAAGGGATATACTTTAAGGGTACACACTCCATCATAGATATGGGTTCTCCTAGTTACTAAGTCCAATAGGATACAAACAAGTCACCTCCAATTTGTGTTAAACTAGGTTACCTTTGTCCACAATTGCTAAATGCTTTTGTCAAGAGCCAAGTCCCTTATGGTGTTAGAAACACTGTAGGATCACAGAATTCCCTCTCATGCCTAGACAAGAAAAAGAGTCGTCCCCTCTCCACCATGAAACAAAGTATGATCAATGGATGAAAGGGATCAAGGTGTTTTGAGTTTCACATTTGTAGTTTGCTTTTTTATTTGTTTTTCCCCCCCAATTTCTTGTGGCTTTTGACATTTGAGAACATTTCTTGCCATTTTTTTTTGTGCTTGGCATTTTTTATACTTTGGCAATTTTTTTCAATATTGCATTTTTGAACATTTTTCAATGTAACCCCATTTGTAGCAAGGGTACTTTTATTAAAGCATAGGAGTATATTTTTGCTCCTGTTTTCATTGATGCGTTTTGCAAACTTTTTGATTTTTATAACTTGAACTCAATTTGGAGATTTTTGTGCCCATTCCTTTTTTGTTGACAAAATATTGATGATAGGAATGAAAGAACGGTTGCATGGCATCAAGGGTCACCTTGGAATAAACGGTAGCCAAGGAGTTATTAACAAGGTACTCTTTACTAGGCCTTAGTCCATGGGTCAAAAGATACTAGTATGACACATCCTAGGGTGTCTTGAGGGTATTCTAGCAAACAAAGTCTCAAGGAAAAAAATTATCTTCAAGGGCCTTATAGCACTTGTCAAGCTTCCCAAATAGGCATTTTCAAAAAAAATTTCTAACCATGCAAACTACATGCCTTGATTCAACTAACATATATATAACTCTAATGCATATGCTTCTATCAACTAAAATGCCATATATTCTAGATGCAACTCCTAATAACACATAGGTACACAAATCGCAACAACAAAATACACCACATCCTCCTTGACATGTAAGCCCATCCTCCTCATATGAATAATAAAAAGAAATGGAAGGGAGATAGGGATTAGAACGATCATACCAAGCGGTCTTCACATTCCCTTGCCAATGCCTTAAATGTAGTGTTGTATCTATGTGAGAAGAGAACAAAAACACAAGTATATACAATTCTACACTTCTAAGTTAAAGAACATGTTTTTGGTTTTTCAAATTTTCAAATTTTTATGGATTTTGTTTTTATGAAATTAAAGAACATATTTTTGGGATTTTTCAAAAATTTTCAAATTTTTATGTATTTTGGAAGATAAATTCCCATCTCACACTTTATTTTGGACATTTTCCTCAATTTACATGTAGGAGTAGGAATGAAAAAGAAATATATGTTTTTGGATTTTTGATTTTATGGAAATGAAGTACAAATACAATGCAATGATATGAATGAATGTATGCTCTAACTAAATGCAATTCTATATGATATATATAACAAATGAATGCAATCTACACTACACTAGATGATGCATGTTTTCTAGTGAGCTATGATCACCTATGATCAAACCTCCCAAACCGATTTAAGCACCGTTTCTAGTGTAGAAAGGAATAGGTTTGGTCATTAGTAATTATGCATGAATTCTAGTCTTTATGCAACTAACTACATGAATCATGTGAGATATAATACAATGCAAAAATATTTAAAATGCAATACAACTATACAAGAGAGAGAGAGAGAGAGAGGTGGTATCATAGAAATAGAGGTGGTGTGGCTAGCCATCTCACTCGTCATCATCATCATCATTGCAACCTCCATGTCCGCTTGATCCTCCTTGGTCATAGCCTCCTCCTTGGCTATAGAATCCCACACGTTGGTCGCCAAAGTTCCCTCCTTGGTTTCCATAGTTGGGGAACAAGAGGTGTGGTTGAGCCTAAGATGGATGAGGGCCTTTAGGGTTAATGTACCCTTGTTAAGCCATGTTGTAGTAGGAGGGGTATTGGGCCAAGTAGTTGTCAACCCTCCCATTGTGCACTCGGAGATCAACATTTTGCATGAGCTTCATTAATTTACTCATGGATGAAGCTCTCGGATCTTGAGGAGTGAATGGTACATGATGGTGGTGCGTTACCCCATTCCGGCAACTCACGAGGTCGGTGAGGTACTTCTTCCCTCGGTGGTGGGTAGTCAAGGATGTCAATGGGAAGAAGGTAGCTTGGCCTTGGAAAGTATCGACTCAAGCGGGGCTCGGTGGGTGGTATGTTCCACCCCCATGAGAACAAGTGGTGTGCACCCCTTAGTGAACCACTCTACACTTCCGACATCATTGTATCTATACCACCGGTGGTGGTAGAAGATAGTATGCTCATCAATCAAAGTGTTTCCCTCGAGCTTTTCATATCATCCATCAAGGTTGAACCCGAGGCAAAGTTCATGTGTCAAAATTGTCACTAGGTCTCCCATCACAAAGGTTTTGATTGGAGAATTACCCTTTGCAAAGTCATTAAATCTTGTGATCATCTCAAGGGGGGGTGTTAAAGTTGTAAGGCTGCATCCCTTGTACATTCAAGTAAGACTCTAAGAAGGTCAAGTCTAGAAGGGTGCACTTATCTTGCTCTAGCCTTTCGTTTATAGTTCCGGTCACAAACCGCTCACTAATCCTTATCACCGAATGTTGGATTGCAAATGTATAGCATTGTTTGTAAGGACTAAATTCTCTCCCGGAAATAGCCCCCCAAAGGTGGTTAACAATGAAGTTGGAGGGCTTGTAGGTGTTACTCCTTGGTACCTCAACACCAAAGATCCTTGAAAAGTGGTCCAAGATGATTCTATGATCCGTATTGAAAAGACGGAATTCCATACCGACATTCTTTTGTCGAGTGGTGACAACACGGAGGCTACACAAAAACTCTAGTGTGAGACTCAAGTAAGTGTCCTCATGGGCATAGAACAACTTCTCAAGATCTAAACCATTGAAGAATACCTCTGTTTGGTGCCTTATACCAAGTGGTTCTAACACCTCAAGATCAATGAATTGAGTGGGTTTATAGGCCATACCTAGCAATTGCTCAAATCATTAACGGTGTTCATTCTTGACAAAATAAACCTCCGGGAAATGCTCAAGTTGTTCAACCTTCGGTATCATCTCGTTTTCTTGGCCTCTTGCCTCCCGTGAGGAGGTTGAAGAAGCACCCTTTCTGCGCTTGGGTGCGGCCTCGACGGCCTTCTTTCTTTTGCTCCTTAGATTCATTCTTGCTTGATGTGATTGGTAGGGATTTTGATTCAAAAACCTTGGATTTGTTGAATGTGATGGGGTTTTGGTGATGGAGATTGTAAGGAGGATAATGAGATGTGGTGGTGATATTGATAAGATAAGGGAATAGGGATGGTGGGGGCGTTTATATCGAATAAAGGTGCTGGGACGAACAGGTCAGGGGCTGGGTTCGGGCGTCCAATGAAGAAGTCCTGCAATTTTTTGTTCTTACCCGGGCGTCTTGGAGTCAATCCGAGCGACTCGTGGAATGGGTCGGCGTCCTGATGAAAAACCGCACAGATTCCCACTCCAGTGAACTTCTTGCTTTAGAGTTTGAGCTCAGGTCGAGCGACCTGGTGTCTGTCCGAGCGAGTCATGAGTTGAGCCGGGCGTCTTAGACATAGCCCGGGCAGATTTCGGTTCCAACAAGCTTTTCTCTATTTCTTCCAGGTACGGGCCGAGCGGCTTGCTTTTGGAACTGGCGTCCTGGCCTGTAATCGTGGATTTTGAAGGCTTTAAGTCAAGCTATTCCCTTTCACCCATTTGTGATTCCTCCTTATCTTTCCTTTTCCTGAAAATGGCTCAAAGAGTAGATAAGAACTCTCTCTCACATCTCTCAAGTAGAGGCTAAAAGAAATATGTACAATTCAACAATTATGGTACAATGTAAAGATCGGAGAGGATATATTACAATCGGTGGTTTGAGATAGAACTCCACCAAACTAAGTTAAAATGACGAATTTCATTAACCATAGAGCTCAATACTCTCAAAAGTTGGTTAAATGCTTGCGAATAGTCCATGAGGGACCTCCTTTTGAACTCTTTTCCTTTCTCTTTTGCTTTGTCATGATGGCCTTCTAGGCTTTTGCAACTAGCAAACTTGAGATTTTTGTTATGGGGGCTTTTCCGGTTGCTCCCATTTCTTCCAAAGTTGATGACACAAATGCTTGGGCTAATCGATCCTTCAAGGATAGAAGGTGAACTTTCATGGCATTAATGATGGGTTATCTTGGGAGTTGGGATAGTGGGTGACAAGTTTCCACATGTAGACTCCTTCTTAGCTTTGTCTTTGAGCTTCTCCACTAAGTAATTTTTGATATGATGATTTAACTTTCATGAGAAGGTCCATAATGTCATCTCAAACTATCATGAGCTCCATAGTGGGTGTGAGAAGGTCCTCTTGTTCAATAAGGAAGAGGCATTCTTCCTCTTTATTGAAATAATCTTTGAACTTCTCAAGGATGGGTTCCTCAAGATAGCTAATCCCATGACTCCATTCATCTTTTGAGTCCATTTTTTCCTCATCATCTTCTTCCATAGATGTGTCATCATCGCTTTATCCATAAGATTCATAAATAGGGGCTTTACTTCTCCTCAATAATTCTTCCTCTACCATCTCAAAGTTCACATCAAAAGTCACACCCTCATACTCACAAACGCTGAGAGCATTTGGCTTGCTCAACCTCATATCTTCTTCGTCAAATACCACACTTTCATACTCACAAGAGCTTAAGGAGATTAGCTCTTCCCACTTTGCATCGTCTTCATCAAAGGTCATTACCTCAAATTCACACACATTCATGGTCGATGCTCAAGGATTGGTGGGGAGTGGTTGGTTGGGTTGTTGCTTGGGTTGCCTTCATTTGGGCAATTCGAATTGCCAACTCCTCACCATAGGTAGCAATACTTTGAAGAACATTGTCCCTATTTTGGCTCTCCTCTAGCACTTGTTTGAAGAAGTTTTATTGATCTCCCATCATTTGGAGAACCACATTTTGAATCTCAAAGTTTGGGTCATCTTCTTGTTGTGGGTGGGTGTGAGAGTGGTTGTGTTGTGGTATTTGGAATTGGTTATAAAGTGGGTATTGGGAGGGTGGTTGTTGTGGATATTGGATGTGATGATTTTGGCGGCAAAATTTGGGGTTAGTAGTTAGGATTTTTGTTGTATGAGTTGTAAGGTAGGTTTGTGTTGACTTGCTCCTCAAACTCCCCATACCCATAGTCATACTCAAGAGCTCCACCACAAACTCCATATGTCAAGTCTTGGGTCATCATCATAGGTAAGATAAAGATGCAACTACAAACATGGAAACTACAATAAAATGGTAAAGATTTACCTTGAGGAACAAGTTCCTCAAGGTTAAAGCACAAATTAAAAATAAACAAACAAGTAAGAACTTAATCACAAAACACCGTCCCCGGCAACGGCGCCATTTTGATAAACATGTCGTTTTACGCTTTCAAACACAAGTTATAATCTCAATAAACAACTAGTTAGTAGTTAAGTCAAGGCCGATCCATGGGACGGTGTGCTTTGGGTTCTAAGTCAATCTATGTCAATTTATGCTAGTGTCACAATTTGTTGGGGTTTGAAGTTGTTGAGTCTAAACTAATGAAAGCAATAAAGTAAAACAAGCAATAAATTAAAAGATGTAAAAAAATGATAAACAATACTAGGGTGTCATGGGTTTATAGGGGATTCATCGTAGTGATCATACAAACATGTTTACATAGTTGCAAGCAAATTATTGTTGTAGTGGAATCGAGTTAGTTTATGTCTTACGATTCATAGGAAGATTTGGGTCCAGGAGCCGAGTCGTCTAGACTGTACAACACCTACAAGTCGACTTACTTTCTTCCTATTCACTTCTATGCATGGTCTAAAAAGACTCGGGTTAGTTTATGTCTTACAAGTCTTGTTGAATAGATAAGAGATGTGCAAAATGCAAGGTTGCATAGTCTAGCATTTTATAAAACATAACATGTGCATAGGTTAACACCACAACAAGCAAGCAATCTTATGGAACATATTAGATTAAGTATGAATCTACCCATATGTTATAGTTCCCCTAATCTCCCAATAACCCTAACTAGGAGACTACTCACTCATGATCATGTAAAACATGTTAACAAGGGTGTCAATCATATTAATAAGTCTAAACATGATGAATGAGTAAAACAATAAACAATAAGGAATAAAGAGTCAAGAGATTATACCAATCTTAAGAAGAACAAATGGAAAGGAAAGAATAATAGAAGAAAACTTGATTGATTGATGAAGAGTTGTCAATTCTCCAATAATAATCCAATAATCTTCAATTACCCAATAATAAGTCTTGAACAATAATTAAGGAAAGATTAATGTGTAATTTGTGGAAAGATTGTGATAAATCTATTCTAATATATTCTTAATAAAAGCTTTGCCTCTACTAAGAGGGCTTTTTTCTACTCTAAGAGTGGAGCGTATGCGGAGCGGAAGACTTAATTGTGGATTCAAGTGAGAGGGAAGATCCGAATGCACTAGGTGCAACCCGACCCGATCGTATCACTTGATGCGTTATTGGGCGAAGCGGAAGTCTTTTTTGTTTGTTTTTGTTTTTCTTTGGTGCAAGAATAAAAGGATATTTGCTTCGATTTCTTGTGAAGAGATCGAACCAATGGGATATTTGCTATCACTAGACCTATAGCGATAACAATGGGGAATTACTCGAAAACGCGTCAAGTAATTCAACTTAAACTGCGGAGCGCGTCCTTAGTTCAAGGCAAGACTCGAAAGCATCGACTCTTTGAAAAGATTGAAACACAAGTATATCTCTCTAAAAGGTTTTTCTTAATTCTTTGATGGATTACAAATGAGGAGGCTAGGTCCTTTATATTGGACAAAAGCCTTGTCCTCCAAGCAAGCATTTAATGCTAGTTTGTAAGTTCTAGGATGAATGAACACATAGAACTCACAACCTAGACCCTTTTGTCAACTTTTATTCAAACTTGGTTGAAAATGCAAAAATATAAAATTGGATTCTCCCCCCCTTGGTGCCGCCACATTTTGGCTCTCTCACTTGTTCCCACACGGCATTCCTCTTGTTCCCACACGGCATCAAGGTTCTTGTGGGTCTTGAGCTTTAATCGCATATATTTCCTTTCTTTTATTTGAGCCCATCCAATTTTAGTGTGCGAATATGCATTACTTGGGCGTGGTTTTGCTTGGTCCTCTAAATTGGGCACAACCTCTTTCATGGGGACGATATTCGCATCAGGTCGTTTATTAATCGTCCCCCCATACGCATCAAATTCTCTCCCTTAAAAAAGAATTGTCCTCAATTCTTTGCCTCAGTATGCCGGGATCAAAGATGAATATTATAAACCCGAGCAAGCCCGAACACGTAGTCGAATCATCTTTGATGCCACCGGGATCAAAACAAATATGGAAGTTAGATTCAAACTTGATTAAGAACATGAAGCAGTTTACGCACCCCGCTGATCTCTTTTTCAGCTCATCATCTTCAATGTAGTCTTCATATTTATCCCTCTCCGGTGATTTGAATTTGTAATGAGTATTGTCAATCACAACCATTTTGTGCCATCTTTGCTTGTGCTTTACTTTCTTGTGATTTCCTTCCCACCACCTTCCATGCACAATTCTACCAAAATCCAAATAATGGTTGCTCGAAGCAACAAGATCATCATGAGCTTCCATGAAAATTGACTTCAATAAGAAATTAGAGTCCCCACCATGTAGCTTCTCGTCATGTATTTATCAATTGGCGATTGATACGGTTCTTTCTCTTGGGAATCAAAACTAATGTGATCCACCCATTTGGCATGTTTCGGATTCAACTTATGCTTCCTGTTAATGTACTTCAACGATTCATGATCCGAGTGTAGTATGAAGTGATTCGGACGGGGATAAGGACTCCAATGATTAAGAGCTCTCACGATCTCATAGAACTCTTTGTCGTTCGTAGAGTAGTTGAGTTTAGGACCACTCAATTTCTCGGAGAAATAAGCGATGGGCCGCTTTCCTTGTATTAATACGGCTCCAATTCCAACACCGCTTGCGTCACATTCCAACTCAAATGGTTGAGTGAAATCCGGGAGTGCCCATAACGGTGCCTCGCAAAGTTTTTAAATAATGGTTTCGAACTCCTTTTGAGCGGTTGTGGTCCATACGAAGGTTCCCTTCTTCGTACCCTCGGTGATAGGACTAGTAATGGTAATAAAGTCCCGAATGAACCTCCGGTAGAATGAGGCGAGTCGATGAAATGATTGGACCTCCGTGATGGTCTTAGGAGTAGCCCATGACTTGATTGCTTCAATTTTAGATTGATCGACTGAAACTCCGTCTTTTGAAACCCTATAGCCAAGAAGGATAACGCTCTCGACCAAGAATGAACACTTCCCCTTTTTACCATAGAGTTGTTGCTCTCGGGGCGTATTGAACACCTCGCGAAAGTGTTTGAAATGATCATCCTTGCTCCGGCTATAGGTCAAAATGTCATCCAAGTAGTTGACAACAAATCTGCTCAAGAAAGGTTTGAGTACCACGTTCATGAGTCGCATAAAAGTACTCGGAGCATTGGTTAATCCGAATGGCATGACGGTCCACTCGTATAAGCCATGTCTAGTCTTGAACGCGGTTTTCCACTTATCCCCTTCTCT
The DNA here is from genome assembly GCF_048544455.1 of Silene latifolia. Classification (NCBI taxonomy): domain Eukaryota; kingdom Viridiplantae; phylum Streptophyta; class Magnoliopsida; order Caryophyllales; family Caryophyllaceae; genus Silene; species Silene latifolia. The sequence goes on from NC_133538.1 coordinate 394,781,108, forward strand.
CATTCGCATTTGGTGATAACCACTACTCAAGTCGATCTTAGAAAATGTTTCGGATCCATGTAACTCATCAAGCATGTTGTCAAGCCTTGGGATAGGAAAACGATACTTGATAGTTATGTTGTTCATGGCTCGACTATCAACGCACATTCGCCACGTCCCATACTTCTTTGGGACAAGTAGAGTAGGGACAACACATGGACTTATGCTCTCGCGCACATAACCTCGTTCCATCAATTCCTCGATTTGAAATTCCTTTGTCTCCATTGGATTGCATCTATAGGCGGCCTTGTTTGGTATGGGAGCTCTGGGTAGGAGATCGATTTGGTGTTCAATCCCTCGAATAGGTGGTAAACCAGCGGGTAGTTCCTTGGAGAAAACATCCTTGATTTCCTCATCCGAGACTGGCACAATGATACTGTCGTTTCGTACCAAAAATAAAATACCTAAGTACAACTAACAGAAGTCAGCGGTAAGTAGGGTCGATCTCCACAGGGAGGCGGTGTACTATGTATTTGTCTATTTATCTGTCTAATGTCATAATGCTGGGGGTTTGATTGATTTGGACTAACTAATAAAGCTAAGGCAAGAGAGAAATGAATAAGAGAATTTAACAGTAGGAGAAGGGAAATATGCTAGGAGTCGGTCTACCGTGGCAGCTATACTATCGGGTATACTGAGACGATTAAACTATTGATAAGAAGAGCTATGGTCGTCACCTTTCGGTCCTTAAACCGCCCTAGAGCGTAAATAGCTTAGCTTTCGCCCTCACTACAATACCCTATTGTAATTAAGCAAGCCTTCCCTTCCAATCTTTCGATCCAGGTCGGGGTTAACTACTTTTATAAATTGGTCTCCTACATGCATACATTCAACCTAATAACAATTATATTGCCTAATACAATTTTTATCGCAAGGCTAATCTATTCAAGTCAATTATAACATGTTGCTACCACGGCTTCCCTCATCCTAACATACTAAGGGGATTTAGCTAGACAAGGAAATACGGAAAGAAATAAGAATAATAAACATTAAATTAAAGAGAGAAGGAAAGAAAGAATTACTAATTTAAAAGATCCGGAAATGAAGAACAAAAGTAACAGTAGCCAAAGTAACGTAATAGAAGTGTCAGATGAAAAAGGATAGGAAAAGAGAGAAATGAGAGTAAATGACGTCCTAATCTTCCTATTTATAAGAAAAATAGGATTTATTAACCTAATTGACGGAATAAAAGCTAAAAAGCCCAACCCATCAGCGAAACCACTCGATCGAGTGATTTAAAACCACTCGATCGAGTAACTAAAGGTTAAACCACTCGATCGAGTGAAATAACCACTCGATCAAGTAAACCATAAATTGAATCTACTCGATCGTGTAGAAAAACGACTCGATCGACCAAAATTCTACTCGATCGAGTACTTTCCAGAAACAGTTTCCTGCTTTGCGCACTGAACTTCAAACGGATGCCATTTCTTCGTTACTTGGGCAAACAGGGTGATTCCAGTGGCATTGGAAAGATAAAAGGACAAACTTTCATTCCCAATTGGAATCACCTGAATATCTATTATACAACCCGAGATATGGCTCTCCAAATTAGGCGCTAGCAATTTGAAGTTCTTCCTTTGCTCGCCTAGCTATCTTTCTTCTTTGCACATCTCAAAATAGCTACATTCCCGCTCCAAATTCACTCTTCCTCCAAATGCATGCTAAAAGGACGGTAAAAGGCTTGATTTCACTACTTTCTGGTTCATTCCTGCAAATAAGACAAAACAAACCAAAGTAGCATATTCGGGGCATTTCGTAGCGTAAAACTACGATAATAGCATAGAAATACGTGCATAAATTAGGCTAAAAGACTATATAAAATGCATGTATCAAATCTCCCCAAACCAAACCTTTACTCGTCCCCGAGTAAATTAAGATGCAACTAATGGAACGGAAAAAGATAACTCAAAGCTAGCTACAAATTCCCACTTAAGCCAATTTAATGCAAGCAAACTAGCACTTATAGCAAACAGTCAAATGCAAACGAGTTATAGGATGTTTATGAAAGTAGCTGAACCGTCGACCTTGCAAGACCTTTAATAATGGACTCTCACGGGTCACTCTTCTCTCATGAAGCAAAGGGTGAACATATATATATATATATATATATATATATATATATATATATATATATATATATATATATATATATATATATATATATATATATATATATATATATATAAGAGAGAAAGAAAAATAGTCGCTCACCTAGACTACGACCCGCATAAACATGCATGCAACTAATATGATAGACAATTCTAGCTACCAAACATACATTCTAACCAAACAAGGTCCTGTCACAGCCGAGGGCTTACAAAAATATGGTAAAGTGAGGCAATGGGTAAGAAAAGGCAAAACATTTATGGGAATGTGGAGGTATAGGTGATCAAGCTAGTACCTAAACAAAACCATATGAGATATATCCATTTCCAACTCAATTATGAATTAAGCACATGCCCTTCATTTGGAATAAAATCTCACCAAACCAAACTGAACTAACTCCTCAAAAGATATGTAAATAAAGCATAGGAGTAGAAACCGACTAATCAACAAACAACATCTCTTTTTTCAAATTTTTCCTTTCATTTTCTATTTTTTTCGGTTTCTTCTTTTCTTCTTTTTCGAATTTCATTTTCTTCATCAGTTTTTTTTTTCTTTTTCTTTTCTTTTAACTTTTTTTTCAATTCATCGTCCTTCTTCTTTATTTCTACCAACTCCAAATAATGCAATACAAACCAAACTTGGCACAATAAATTATGTACCGCAAAGATAATCTAAACTAGCTTGACAAGGCAGGCTAAATTTGGATGTAGCTAAGGGTCAACAGGCAAATTTGGCTAATGTGGAGTTAAATGGGTAAAAATGAAAGAAAAGGGAATGTAAGCACCTCCCTGCATGTGACACCAACCACTAACCCGAATGTATGTAGGCAAAAAGCAATTGAATTTCATATACGTGCAAATTAATGAACATGCTATGAAAGGAGTAACTACTCACAATCCTACATGAAACTGGTCACAAATGACACCAGTTTATAAGGCTCTAGTTCCTTAGAAATTATAAGTAGGTTGCCAAAATTTCAGGTCAAGTCTATTCGTTCAGCTAAATTAAACATTAACTCGTAGATATGCAATAAGACAAAGCTAATAAGATAATTAATTCAATGCAAGGCTTAAGCAAAAAGACAAATATAGTGCAATTTCATCATTGAAATCTACCGTTCTGACTCAACCTATATGCTAAAATAAACATGAAGTTTTTTGAATTTTATAAAATTTTCAATTTTTTTATGGAATTTTTGAATTTTTTTTTTAACAAAAATAAACAACAATGCAAACATAAATTAAACGTGATAACTGAAATGCAATGAAAACAAAATGCAGACACAGATATGGATGCATAACCTCCCCAAACCAAACTGTACAATGCCCCCATTGTACCAAAACATGGAAAGGAAATGCAAACTGAAGGAGAAAGAGAGTAAATACGGAAAAACTCACAAAATGCGCAAAAAAAGGGGCCTCCCCAAACCGACCATGAACATGGGAGGTTGCTAAAGGCCCGGAAACCGTCTCAGGAAGCTAATTCACGTCAATAACACTAGATAGCAGAAGAAAATCAGTCGATCGAGTGAATGGGCATCCAAAAACTGCTCGTTCGAGAGGTAATTAGGTCGATCGAGTGGGAGGGGGTATAGCATTATAAGAATTAGCACGAGTCAATTGAGGTAGCATACTTCGAATATTAACAATAATAAAATTACCGCTAATTACCTCAGGTAGGTTGCTCTCAACGTCGAAATCAGTGACAAAGGAATTTATTACCTCATCCGTGCTAGGAGCAAATACCGACTCAGTTGTCCTTTTGTCGCCCTCAGTGGAATTCGTCCCGTAAATCTCAGCCTCAAGCGCATCCAACTCGGCCTTGAAAAGGGGAGACTCACCGTATCCATTATCATCATCAAAATTGTCGTCTAAAACGACCCCAAGTAACGCATCTAGCTTGCAATGGCCAATTCAGTCGATCGAGCTGAATAATCACTCGATCGACCAATTTCCTCCTGAATTCCACTCGATCGAGTAGAAATTTCACTCGATCGAGCACTTTCTCTTGGAAAATCACTCGATCGACTAATATTAGTCACTCGATCGAGTGATTCCTCCTGTACAGGGCTGAAATCTTCGCATAAACTCTGGAAATACGATAGAAATTTGTCATCCGAGACATAGAAATCATTCTCAGCATTGGGCAACACGGGTTCTTCATGGGAAAAACCGCTCTTGGTCAAGTACACCTCTTCTGGTTGCCTACCATCCGACTCAGCTGTTAACTGAGCTATTCCAGACTTGATCTCATCGACGTACGCGAAAAATCGTCTATCATATTCTTGCACTAAAGATTTCAGCTCCGCAATCCCTTCTTTCTATATATCAGGAGGATCTTGTTGCGGTGGCCATTGATAAGGTGGATGTGGCGGCACAACTACAGTTGCCTGACTAGCTCGACTGCGCTGCTTGAACGCGTAAACTTCGTCAATCTCTGCCAAACAAGAAACTGCATCATGCCCAGCAGCACCACATCTCCCGCAGTAAATCACCTGCTGTGCCATATAATAGAAGATTGGTGACGGGTCGAAGGTACTCAAGCCTTCCCTTTAACGATCTTTCACCTAGAACTGTCTAGGTAGTACCTGTAAAGCCTATCAAAACAGCACTCAAGGAAAAAGATTAGAACGACCTCAAGGGAAAAAAAATCCCTTGAGGCTAAAAACAGATAAAATGAAACAAATAAATAAATAGCTGCCTCCTCGGCAACGGCGCCAAAATTTGATACTGTCGTTTCGTACCAAAAATAAAATACCTAAGTACAACTAACAGAAGCCAGCGGTAAGTAGAGTCGATCTCCACAGGGAGGCGGTGTACTATATACTTGTCTATTTATCTGTCTAATGTCACAATGCTGGTGGTTTGATTGATTTGGACTAACTAATAAAGCTAAGGCAAGAGAGAAATGAATAAGAGAATTTAATAGTAGGAGAAGGGAAATATGCTAGGAGTCGGTCTACCGTGGGAGCTATACTATCGGGTATACTGAGACGATTAAACTATTGATAAGAAGAGCTATGGTCGTCACCTTTCGGTCCTTAAACCGCCCTAGAGCGTAAATAGCTTAGCTTTCGCCCTCACTACAATACCCTATTGTAATTAAGGAAGCCTTCCCTTCCAATCTTTCGATCCAGGTCGGGGTTAACTACTTTTATAAATTGGTCTCCTGCATGCATACATTCAACCTAATAACAATTATATTGCCTAATACAATTCTTATCGCAAGGCTAATCTATTCCAGTCAATTATAACATGTTGCTACCACGGCTTCCCTCATCCTAACATACTAAGGGGATTTAGCTAGACATGGAAATACGGAAAACTTGAATAAAAGAAATAAGAACAATAAACATTAAATTAAAGAGAGAAGGAAAGAAAGAATTACTAATTTAAAAGATCCGGAAATGAAGAACAAAAGTAACAGTAGCCAAAGTAACGTAATAGAAGTGTCAGATGAAAAAGGATAGGAAAAGAGAGAAATGAGAGTAAATGACGTCCTAATCTTCCTATTTATAAGAAAAATAGGATTTATTAACCTAATTGACGGAATTAAAGCTAAAAAGCCCAACCCATCAGCGAAACCACTTGATCGAGTGATTTAAAACCACTCGATCAAGTAACTAAAGCTTAAACCACTCGATCGAGTGAAATAACCACTCGATCGAGTAAACCATAAATTGAATCTACTCGATCGAGTAGAAAAAGGACTCGATCGAGCAAAATTCTACTCGATCGAGTACTTTCCAGAAACAGTTTCCTGCTTTGCGCACTGAACTTCAAACGGCTGCCATTTCTTCGTTACTTGGGCAAACAGGGTGATTCCGGTGGCATTGGAAAGATAAAAGGACAAACTTTCATCTCCAATTAGAATCACCTGAATATCTATTATATAACCGGAGATATGGCTCCCCAAATTAGGCGCTAGCAATTTGAAGTTCTTCCTTTGCTCGCCTAGCTATCTTTCTTCTTTGCGCATCTCAAAATAGCTACATTCCCGCTCCAAATTCACTCTTCCTCCAAATTCATGCTAAAAGGACGGTAAAAGGCTTGATTTCACTACTTTCTGGTTCATTCCTGCAAATAAGACAAAACAAACCAAAGTAGCATATTCGGGGCATTTCGTAGCGTAAAACTACGATAATAGCATAGAAATAAGTGCATAAATTAGGCTAAAAGACTATATAAAATGCACGTATCACACAAGATTAGGATTGTCTTGAGTTGCATCGTCATAAGTTGTATGATCACTTTCTTCCATGTGAGTTTCGTCATAAACTTCTTCCAATTCTTCATCAAAAACAATTGGTAGATTTGGATCAAATAAAGAAGTACCTCCCGCATGAGGTTCATCCAAGTTGGCAAATATGTCATCTTCAATCACATCTTTAATTTGATCATCGTCACTCAATGGCTCTATAATCTCGTCCTTTTCCCTTTCTTCGAAATTGAACACATCACCCAATCGTTCCTCCTCATCAAACAACTCATCCCGATAAGCAACAGTGTCTCTCAAGGTATTCAATCGTTCATTTGGACACGCGCTTTGATAGTGCCCAACCCCCGGACACTTTAAACATCGTACTTTGGAGAGACTTGTTTTCTTAGAATCGGGCGCTCTTGCCGCGGAACTAAGGGTGGCAGCCTATTTGGGTTTGCCATCATTACTCGCCGGACTCCCTTCCGATCCTCCCTCGTTCCTCCAATTCTGACTACTCTCACCATAAATTATTGGCAATTCAGCTTTTCCTTGTGCTTCAACCATCTTTAATTCTTCACTCTCTTCCAATTCTCTCATCAGAGTGAGATTATCAAACTTGTCGATGTATTCAGAGACACGAAGCCTCCCTTGGTTGAGATTGGCGATCTTACGATAAGCCGTGAGCCTATAAGTTGCTGGAACATATCTCTTGCGCAATTTGCGTTTAAGAGAATCCCAAGATGATAATTTCTTTTTTCCAGCGCGAGCACGCCTTACTTTCAAACTCTCGTACCATAGCGAAGCCCCTCCACTAAGTCTTCGAATAGCGTACTTGCAGCATTTTGCGTCATCCAGAACTTTGAAATCAAACACCCGATCTATTTGTCTTTCCCATTCAAGATAAGTTTTGGGATCCGTGCCTCCCGTGAACTCGGGCAGTTCACTGACTTTGAACTCTTCAATGGTTCGTTCTCGTCTTGGCAGCCACTTGGAATCGTTTTCTTGTAAATTCTTTAAGGCCTTTTGGAGACTCTTAAGAAAGTTGAGATCGTCGAAGTCAATGTTGATAATAATTTTCCTTGAAGTTTCGAAATTCCTTCTCCTTCTTTTTTTTTTGATGGTGAACAGTACCATGACCAGTGATTTTTAATGTTTTTTTTTTCTTTTTTTTTTGTTCAATCTGTGCCTTCAAGATCCAATCGATTAAACCTCAACTACCTCACTGAGTTTAACCTTTGAATACCAATCGCGTTGGATATTCAACTACTAATTGATTTGGACTTACTCAGGACCGTCTTGATTTTTTTTTTTTTGTGGGTGATCAAGAGCCGAAGCTCTGATACCACTTGGAGCGTATGCGGAGCGGAAGACTTAATTGTGGATTCAAGTGAGAGGGAAGATCCGAATGCACTAGGTGCCACCCGACCAGATCGTGTCACTTGATGTGTTATTGGGCGAAGCGGAAGTCTTTTTTGTTTGTTTTTGTTTTTCTTTGGTGCAAGAATAAAAGGATATTTGCTTCGATTTCTTGTGAAGAGATCGAACCAATGGGATATTTGCTATCACTAGACCTATAGCGATAACAATGGGGAATTACTCAAAAACGCGTCAAGTAATTCAACTTAAACTGCGGAGCGCGTCCTTAGTTCAAGGCAAGACTCGAAAGCATCGACTCTTTGAAAATATTGAAACACAAGTTTCTCTCTCTAAAAGGTTTTTCTTAATTCTTTGATGGATTACAAATGAGGAGGCTAGGTCCTTTATATAGGACAAAAGCCTTGGCCTCCAAGCAAGCATTTAATGCTAGTTTGTAAGTTCTAGGATGAATGAACACATAGAACTCACAACCTAGACCCTTTTGTCAACTTTTATTCAAACTAGGTTGAAAATGAAAAAATTTAAAATTGGATTCTCCCCCCCTTGGTGCCGCCACATTTTGGCTCTCTCACTTGTTCCCACACGGCATCAAGGTTCTCGCGGGTCTGGAGCTTTAATCGCACATATTTTGTTTCTTTTATTTGAGCCCATCCAATTTTAGTGTGCGAATATGCATTACTTGTGCGTGGTTTTGCTTGGTCCTCTAAATTGAGCACAACCTCTTTCATGGGGTCAATATTCGCATCAGGTCGTTTATTAATCGTCCCGCCATACGCATCAAAGAGGAGTTAGCCTCTTGATTATTACAAAAGAGGTATTTATAGTAGTACAAGGATTAGGTTAACTAAGGCCTTAAATGACGATTAGACCCTTTTAGAAGGAGATTAGAGCCTTGCAAGTCTTAGGAGGAGCCTCACGTCTTGTGCAAAGAGAGACGCTCGTCCTATGGTTGGGCCGCTCGGATTGGCTGCTGAGTCGCTCGGATTGTGAGTTGAGTCGCCCGGATTGGGCTTGAGTCGATCGGATCTGTGAGCCAGCATAGTTTTCTCCTTCTTCGACTGCCTCAAGACCCGTGGAGATCGTTGAGGGGTTGTGGGGATCTTCATCATTTCCCCTTTTCTTCGCTTTATTGACTTAGGCCTTCAATTCTAGTCTCCTCTTTGATGCTTGGTCGTTGGATATCATCAATTTAGCTCCGCCTTACTCCATTTAGGCAAGGTTAGTGCTCTTCTCCTACAAAGGGCATCAAACCTCATAGAATACGCATAGAAGGAGGCTAAAGACAAGAAATGACCCTAATATATGCTAAAAAGCATAGGAACTAGGCTAGCTAGGGGACTAAATGTGCATAGAAGGAGTCAGATCACATTGATTCATAATTTCTTTTTTTTTTTGAGGAAATAGATTCATAATTTCTTATAATCTTATATGTGTGATAACTTTGACTGGCATATACATGTGAAGTATATCCTCCCTCCAATTCACCATATTCTTCCCTATTTCCTTATTCGGTTATTCAGGTTTTCTTCCCTATTTCCTTATTTGGACATAAATTATCTCTAAATGGACATAAATACCCCCATCCCCTCTCTTTCGTTTCCCTACTACCCTCCAACATTTCATTTCAATATCATTCATCCCAACATCCTCCTTCTTCATCACCTTCATCTCTCACTATATCATGGGCAAAAGAAAGTACTAGAATCTCTCTAAAATTCTGTCCCTGATCCCTATAAAAAAACAAGGACGCAAAAATTTCTAAAAAAGGAAAGAAAGGTAAGTGAGTTCGACATAACTGGCAGAAGGCAAGGTTCCCTTGATTGATGTGAGAGGTTGGGCTTTTCACGAGGTAAAATAGTACTCCCCATTAATGCTCCTAAGTTTTTCCCCAACTTCGATTCGTCGGCACCAAATAATCATTCATAATGCTACGTTTTTTGTTCTTGCATTTATTAATTCCATATACTATAGAACTGATTTTAGTTTCGTTTGATTTGATTGTAATTTAACAAATTTATGTCAAAATTTCTTGAGGTCTAACTTGTGTGTTTTGTGATCTTGATTTCAATTGTATGTCGATTAGATCTGTCGTTTTGACTCAATGTTGCTATTTGCCGCCAGAGCTTTGCCTCATGTTAGCGCGTTGATGGTGGTTTGGGTTGAGTTCTGTGCGGGTGCTGTTTCTGGTTCTAGTTGGGAATGGGACGCCGGCAGGTTGATGGTTATTCGGGGTTGGGGTGGAATTATATGGGGGTAGTTAAGTGATTTTGTTTGTTTTGTTAATTCACTCCTTCAAACACAATGGGAAGAAAATAGGGGATCGGAGGGAGTATATATGTTTTGAGTAATTATTTTTTTGTTTATATTTTTTGGATTAAAATTATCTCCTTTTGTGTAATTGTTGTTTTTATAAGGGTTTTTTGTCAAACACAACCTTTAAAAAAAAATTCTTCCAAACACCACCTTTAAAAAAAAAAGTTTGTAAAACACAACCTTTAATAAATTTTTTGTTGTCAAACACGACTTTTTGGCCGAAGAACTTAACATTCTGTAATGGGGTAACTTTCAGTCGATGTTTGAGATAGCAAAAGATGTCGGTTTGAGGTGTTTTTGGACTCATTGGAAAGGTGGAAATACAAGCTTTCCAGGGGTTATATGATGGTCAAAGGCGGCCTTATGGGGGGTCTATTGATGTGTAAAGTAAGGCTGGTCGGGGATTTATTGTAATTATTGTAATTTAATTTGGATTTATTTCATAAATGTTATGATTTTAAGGTCAAAAATGAGAATAAAATTAAATCAAGTTGAATTATTGTCAAAAATTGAGTGATGACTAATTTTTGAGTCCTAAGAGTGTTAGGATAATTAACTTGAGCTTAAATGTGAGTTAAGTATTAATTTGTGATTTTAAGAAGTTATTATCACGCATTTCCAGAAAACCGGGTTATATATACGATATAAGTTAAATAGGGCGATTTGGCACATAACTTGGCATGATAGATATATATTATAATGCTGCATATTTCAATTATTGAATGTCTTTTAATTATATAATTTTATCTTAGTATGGCCTTAGTTTTAATCGATATTACCCGTAATGATAGGGAATATTGATTCGGTTGTAATTTAATGTGATCTCGTATCACTTATATTTTTACTAGTTTTTCATCTTACAAATGTATAATAGGAATAGCTTTGTATTTTTATTATTATTTGTAATTATGGAGCTTCTTCAAAACGGTGCCATTCGGAAAGGCGTTCCGACAAAGACGGTGTTCTTGGAAGGCGTGCCATTTGAAGATTCAAGGGACCAAAGGAGTTGGTTTCCGAATATGTAATAGATTTTTTGATTTTCTATTTTAGGAATGCCATACTAGGAATTTTATTATTGCTTTGCATTTATTTTAATATGTTGCATGCATTGCTAAATCACCATAACAACACATGCATATCATATCGAGTCATTGACCGTGTCAATTATAATTATCGTAGTTCACCGCTTTAGTTCACTTAAAACGTGATAGATAATAAATTGACAAGACCTCTCACTTATAATAATTGAGAATTAGCCTTACCAAATAGTAGAATCCATGAGTCCCAATTTCATGAGGAAGTAGGCTCAGCTCACCGGGGTGCTAAACTTGTTACGTTGGGTAAGTGGGTAATAAAATGTTATTACATCGAAATTTGGATTGAGCTCAACGGAAGTATTCGTGACCGTAGTCGCATGAGTTCTGGGCTAAAGATAAATATTAAAGTAATTTTTGTCGACCGAGAGTTCTAGAAGAAGAATCGATTAAAGAGTTAATCCACCGAATTATATTGGTAAGGGATGAATCGGCTCACCGTGCCCGAGTTAATATGAATTTGGATCTCGGAATCATTTATAATAGTTGCGTAGAGGTCACTATATAAATGCTTAAAACTTGTTTAAAGTGTTTACAAGTATTATTAAAACGATAGATGTTAATTATTTCCTTCATTTCCGTTCTTGTAGTTATTTATTCGCAATGGATTCATCTAATACTCTTAAATCAATCACCATTAATTCATGGCTCCAATCATTCGATGAAAAGTGCTCCGAGTATGACAATGATACGATTAGAGAATTACGCATTGGCATTGGTCAGGATGGAAATCTTTGCTACTTTACCACTTCCACACCTCCCACTCCAATATTTATGCTTACCTCCTTGGTAAGAAAACCTTGTGAAGAAAATCTCACTAAATCCAAGGCATCCTTATTTGTAGAAACAAGGAGAAATATTAAATTCAGTGGGAGTTCTAGGAAGAATGTTCTTGCAACTGAAAGAAGTAATGGTATTATTAAAGGAAAGGCAAAGATGGGTAAGAGACCCAAACCTGATAAAGAATTGGATATGGATAGTGAGACTAGCACAACCAAGACCAAGAAGGGTGCCCAATGTTAAGAAGAATGTCATTATTGTAATATCATGGGCCATTGGAAACGAAATTGCCCAAAGTATTTGGGAGATATCAAAGCTGGACTTGTCACACCACTTGGTACTATTTCTTCCAAAATCGTTGTTATTGATATAAATTATACAACCACCTCAACGTGGGTATGGGATACCGGTTGTGGTTTTCACCTTTGTAATCGTATACATGGGCTTGGAAATGTGAAAAAGCTAAACAAGAGTGATATAAATCTCCGACAAGAAAATGGAGCTAGGGTAGCCATCACTTAGAGAGGGACTTGTGTACTTATTTTAGCTAATAGCTTCGAGTTGTAATCTACATAATGGTGATTATGTACCCATTTTATCTAAAACATTATTTCATGTTAGACATGGAGGGATTCATATTTTGCCATAAAAAACAATCGTTTTATTTTGTTTGAAAATTGACATGGCTGGGAGCCAAGTCAATTCTCTTAATGGTATTCATGTTTTAGACACTTCCAACTCAACTAAAGATATCTATAACATACAAATCAAAAGACTCATAACTAGTGATCCAAATGATTTGTTCATTTGGCTTTTTCGATTAGGTTACATAAATGAGAAACACATTGAAAGCTAGTGTCGGCTAGATTTAAATGAACCATATGAGTTTCAATCATATGGAATATGCGAATCTTGTCTCCTCCGCAAAATGATTTGTACTTCCTTTAGTGGTAAAGGGACACAAGCAAGTGATTTGCTGGGACTAATACATGTCGATGTATATGTTCTAATGAGCATCATCGCAAGGGGAATTGATGACTACTTTGTCACTTTTACCAATGATTTAAGTATATATGGGTATATTTACTTAATCAAATATAAAGTGACGCATTTGAGAAATTTCTAAATGATGTAGAGAACCAATTGAACAAAGTACTAAAGCATTACGATCTGATCGTAGTGGCAAAGATCTAAGTAATGAATTTGATTTATTAAATATGGATTATGTCTTAGTGTCACTACCCATAAGATCAAACTAATATGAGTCGGTTTGAGTTATCGAACTCAATTTTGGGAATTTACAATCCAAAATGGACACGTAATTCTAAGCGGATGGTCAACTAGGAAATACCTGAAATAGAGAATCTATTTAACAAATGACATGGATCAGATTCGCATATAACATGAATCAAACTGCCATAATAGAGATGGTAGTTTTATGTGCTAACATGTCAGTCTAGAAAAACTTCCAAATAAATTCACCACATATGTTTGTAACTCACAAAGCTATCTCTTAAGAAGATAAAGGTATTTCTAAGAGATAGAGTGGGAGTAGATTAGATCGTCACAAACATGTCTTATAGTTAATGTGTTACTTTGTGAAAGTAATGGAACTATAATCTATAAAGATAGAGTGGGAGTATAGTTCAGTGGGAGTTTAGCACACATGTCTTCTTGTTAAAATGTTGCTTTGTAAAAGTAATGGTATTGTCCCAAATCGACTTTGTTACATATGAGCCATAGCATTACAATCCAAATATTGTTACTCAAAGAGTAGATTTACTTAAAGGCAAGGGTCTCCTTAAAGTGAATAGAGCTTTAGAGTAAATAAGGGCATAGATCGACATGAAGATGTTGATCAAGAGAAATCATGTTAGGAATGGCTACAATTCATTTTAATGAAAAATGGCAAATGATAATAAAGATTCGCTTTTCTAAAATGGGAATTTAGAAAAGGAATGTGTTTGGAACACAAAATCTTAGATTAAGATCTAAGAATCCTAACCTATTATGCGTAGCTTTCTTAAGTGATCCCAAAATGGTCGTAAGCAAGCATCAAAGGATTATACTTTTCGTTCATGTGATAATTGAGAATGGGTTCCTTCACAAGATTGAAGAATCATGATTATACATGAAGTTAAGCGGGAGCAAGAATTATTTTCCCATGTCTTATATGTTGATAACATATTACTTATTGAGAATAATGTGCCAATGTTCTCTTCTGTGAAAGAGTGATTGGGAGACTAGGAAAAGGTGCGATATATTCTAAGAATTCCGAATCTATGTGAGAGAATATTGGCATAGAGTTAAGAGTCTTATGATGATAAGATATTTCAAATCTGTTTAAAATCAACAAGGTTGAATAGGTTATTCATGGTGATGAAAGGGGAATTACTATGATGGAGTCATGGTCATTCACTGAACCTATTAAGTTGTTGATCACATAAAATCATTTGCTAATGATTCCGCCATTAGAATGATCATGTATGCCAACAGTCGCACACGCCAAGATGAAGTATACGCTAGGAGCATAATAAGTCAATAACAGGTTAATTCATAAGATGGTCTTGTGAAAGCCTTAAAGAACAATTGAGGATTTGTTCAATTGTTTGGATGATAAACTAAGTTATGTGTTGAAGGGTTACACAAACTTTAGTTTCCAAACCGAGAAGGATTTGTCGAAATCCTAGGCTGGTTTTATTGACTAAGGAGTGAGAAACTAGAAAAGTGTTTTAGTTTCGACCATTGCAAATTCTACAAACAAAATCTAAGCAAATTGTGATAAAATGGTCAACATAAGGATTAAGAGTGAATCCCTCTACAATTGACTTTATCACAAGTTATGTGATAACAGTGGGAGCATCTTTCAAGTTAAAGAGCCCAAGTCTAGTAAGAAGACTAGACATATAATTAGATAAATTCATGTCATTAGAGATGACATTGAATAGAAGGAAATAACAATTCATAAAGTTGGAATGTTCGGATATATGATATATCCACTTGCCAAGCTTTTATTGCATTTCAACTAGTGTAAAAGGCACACTATAAATTATAAGATATGAAGTAGTAATAGAGTATTGACTATTCATATATGATAATCACATTAAAATGAACTGGATTGACATGGTATTCGCCCCTAGTTACTTATATGAGGTGACGTCTCAAAGTGACTAGAGTGTGATGTGATTGATGGCAAGTTCAAGTGCCATAGAGTCATATGGGATGACTAGTCGATCACATAGATAGACTGTATGAGACACTCTGTCGAGCAGTGACCGCTTATAGAGTTCTGGTAATTCATAAAGCCTGGTCGTGGCAAGAGCTGCTATAGTATTCTTAGGCGTCAATTCTTTTGACTAGAGACTATTCGCCCCAAGTTGGCACAATTTCTGATTAGCTTTGATTTATGCTCTACGACTGTAAAAAATGAGGTCAAATGGGTATATTTTTGGTTAAGATGAATTGTGGCTAAACAAAGGGAATAGTGCAATAGGAATTGTCCACCCCCTTGTCAGGATTGTTATAAATCTCAAGGCCACTCGAGGAATAGTGAACTGGAAATGTGTGGCCACGCTCGAAAAGTATCTATGGTAGATAATTCCAGTCAGACAGTTACACTCCAGATCGAGAAAACCACTCAAGATATGATCAAGTCCAAGTACGACCTGCGAGACACCTTGCATTGAGTGGGAGATTGTGATAGGACAAGAGAATTGGTGACGCACACTTGTCTCGGACAAGTGGGAGATTGTTGGAATATGTGTCCTCAACAATAGTGATATCACATGTTTAAATCTCATATTAAAAATACGTAAGGGATGATTCATTTATATAGTCAACTGATCAACATTAATCGGTAACGATTAGCTTACTAGAATTTGACGTTACTGTCGTAGGACGGTGGTGGTCAGTTGATCCCTTATGGTCACACCTAAAGGATGATGCCCGTATCAGTAAAGTTGATTAATTGTATGACGATACAAGTTAATCAATTCCTTAAAATTGAACAGTTCAATTGTAAGAGAGAATATTTATATCTTATTGTAATGGGATTAAATAAGCTTTATTTTAGTAATTGAAATACTTTATTACTAAAATTGTTTATTGTTTGTGAAACAATAGAGATAAGAATGAGTGGTTAATTATAATTACAAGATGTTGTGAATTATAATTATATGACCCATTTTATTTATGTGATCAAGTATCACTAGTCAATTTGTTGTATGTAATTTAATTAATTTATAAAATTGATATTTATTTGATAAATATGCATTAAATTAATTAATAACATGTAACATATTGTGTGACAAATAACAAATTGACAAAATAAAAGGGTCGTCCATTTTATGTATGTGGACCGAAAAATTGAGGATGATAGGTGTTAGTGGGTGAATTATTTTATGAGATAAAATAAGTTAATTATGCCTAAGCTACACTATTCTTACAAGCCTATATTTTGAGTAAGAGAAAAAGGCAAAAGAACATGTCATTTTGACCTCTTCTACCCGGCTCCATCTCCTCTATAATGAAAGTTTGTTCTCATTTTTCCACTACTACACACAACATATTCATTCTTCTCATGCATATTCATTCATACACATGCATACCTCTCTCATACTTTGTTTTATCTTTCTCAAAAACTAGAGAAATGATAATCTAAATTGTTCAATCACATTACTAATATTATTAATGTAATATATGAGTATTAGTAATCAATTTTAAGGTGTACTACTAAATAAATATCTAGTTAATATTATTTAGTAGAGATAAGGGCTAATCTTGGGTGCAATCAAGAGGAGAATCTCTACATTGGGATTTTCCAGGATCATCCTAATACTCATCATAGCTCAAGAACAACTGAAGGTAGGAGACCTTACTTGTGCCCATAAATCCGAAAATTACAATGTAAGGGACATTGTTTTTCTTATTAATCTCTTATTTTGTTATGCATGCACTAGATCTAAAGAACACAAATTAAGAAGTTAATTAGTTCACTATTCGAAGAGTCTAATAATAGGTATATGAACCTAACAGTTATCAAACCAATCAAACAAACCAATCATAATCGACCTTGATAGATTTCTATTCATATCATTTCATAACGCAATTCTCGTCTCCTTGTGTTCGACCCCTTGTACTTCATTCATTTGTGTCTAGTGAATTTTATCTTTGATTAGGTGTGCGACAAGTTTATCAAATTTTGGCGCCGTTGTCGGGGAGCACGGTTTTATTGCATTTAGAATTGTTGATTTCTATCTTGTTTTCTTTTGTCTTGAAGAACTCTTGTTCCTTGAGACTGTTGCTTACAAGTTTTTTGAGATTTTTGTCTTATGCCCAGGTCTTCTCACATTGGAGAATTGTTTCCACCTAATTCCGAGTCCGAGAAAACCTTGCGTAGAAGACGGCGTTTTTTGAAAGAAATTAAAAAGGCCGCTTCTCCCGTGAAAATTGAAAGTGCAAGAAAGTATAACTTAGACGATCTTCAAGCTTTTGAAGAGGAGGAAGTTTCTAGTTCATCATCTCCACCACCACCATCATCTCCAATAAAAAAGATGGTGAAACTATCCGATCATTTCAAGCCCACCGCGGCTATGCTTCCGGCGGGTATCACTGCTCATCAAACTACCGCCCCGGAGTTCGAGATCAAACCGGCTTTTATTAGCCTTGTGGAAAGGAAGAAATTTGGGAGAAGTCCTTTGGAGGATCCAAATTTGCATGTTCAAAATTTTTGTGACTATTGCTCCATGATTAGGCAAACGGGAGTCAGTCAAGCTCAAATAAGGGAGATACTTTTCCCTTTCTCTTTGAAGGACAAGGCAAAACTATGGATTAATAATCTTGATCTCACTGCCATGGGAATCATCAATTGGGAAAC
This sequence comes from Silene latifolia, assembly GCF_048544455.1. NCBI lineage: Eukaryota > Viridiplantae > Streptophyta > Magnoliopsida > Caryophyllales > Caryophyllaceae > Silene > Silene latifolia. The sequence continues at coordinate 394,798,895 of NC_133538.1, forward strand.
TTAGGCTCTTGCTTTCTATCAAAAGTTTTTCCCACCGGAGAAAACTCAAACTTTGTGGAGCCAAATCACGGGATTCCGTCAACAAGCACTTGAGAGCTTATATGAAGATTGGGAAAGGTACGAGGAGTTTCAAAGGAAATGCCCACATAATGGTTTGGATGCTTGGTTCCTCGCTATAACGTTCTACGATGGATGTTGTGCCGAGTCCTGAAGAATTATTGATTCCGCCATCAATGGGCGGTTTGATCAAATTGACACATATATTGCTCATGCCCCAATTTAATCCATGGTGATTCATGATGCCCAATATGTCAATTCCCGGATTGCACCAACCAAAGATAAAGAGGAAGCTTCTGATACTTCCATTTTGAAGGCTCAAAACTTATTGTTCCAACAAAAATTGGAGACTCAAAATGCGGCTTCCTCTCTTCAACAAGTCAATGTCATGTCTTTTACTAGCCAAATTGTTGTGTGCGAAAGTTGCGGAGGTGCGAGTCATTACGCCGCTCATTGCCAAGCTACTATTGAGGAGGTAAATGCTTTTTAAAGTTTTAGACAAAGTTCATTTCCACCGAGTACTTTTTCCAATACTTATAACCCAAATACAAAATTTCACCCGAACTTGCCTTACAAAAGCAACAATGTGCTTAACCCTCAACCACAACAAACTTTTGTGCCTCAACCTCAACAACAACAAAATGTCTACATTCCACACAACAAAGGTACAATTACCCACCGAGCTATCAAAATAAAAAAAAAAAAAAAACCAACAAAGGCCACCTCAACAAAATTTCCAACCAACCCAAGGTCCGCCACCCCAAAATGGCCAACAAAACAACCAAGGGGGGAGTAAACTTGAAGCCTTGGTGATGCAAATGGTTAAAGCTCAAACATTGTTGGTGGCTCAATATCAAAAGAGTGATCAAGCTCACAATGCCGCAATCAAAATGCTAGAGCAACAAATGGCTCAACTAGCCGCTTCTAGCTCTCAAAGGAAGACGGGTCAACTACCACCCCAAGGTGAGCAAGCACATGAGACTGTTAATGCCATTCAATTGAGGAGTGGTAAGAGTTATGATGAGCCATCCATGACTTTGGATGATGAGGTGGTAAGTAAAGGGACCAAGCTTGGGGAAAGTGACAAAAATAAGGCTAGTGAAGAGCCTCCCATTAAGATTCGTGTGCCATTTCCTCATCGCTTAGTAATGCTTAAGAACAAGGGTAAGTTTGGCACCGAAAATGATGAGTCTCCTATACCTAAAGGAAGTGAAGAGGTGCTTGTTGGGAATGAAATCTCTCTTAATTCTAAGGAACGTGATTCCGTTTCAAAGAAGGTGGATAATCATAATATGATCGAGAAAGAGAAAGACGTGAAGGATGCTCCTCAAAAGGAAGTTGTTGAAATTCGAGTGTCATTTCCCCACCGCCTAGCAAAGAACAAGAGGGAGAGTAAGTTCCGTAAGTTCTTGGATGTTGTTAAGAATTTACAAGTTACTGTACCATTCATTGAATTGCTTCATCAAGTCCCTTCTTATTCAAAATTCATGAAAGAAATCCTTTCAAAGAAGCGATCCTTCAATGAGGTTAAGACCATAGCTTTCACCGAAGAGTGTAGTGCACTCTTAAAAAACAAGTCTCCCCCAAAACTTAAGGATCCTGGTAGCTATTCTATTCCTTGCATTATAGACACATATACCATTGATAAGGCCCTTTGCGACCTAGGTGCTAGTATAAGCGGCATGCCCTATTCTATTTATAAAAAATTTAACATGGGTGCTTTCAAATGCACAAATATTACTTTAAAAATGGTGGACCGTTCTTTAAAGCAACCTTTAGGTATCTTAGAAGATGTGCCCGTTAAAGTTGGTAAGTTTTGCATACCCGTTCACTTCCTCATACTTAATATGGCCGAGGATTCACAAACCCCAATTATATTGGGTAGGCCGTTTTTCCACACCGCGGGCGCGTTAATTGATGTAAAAAATGGGAAGTTGACCTTAGAAGTGGCTGATGATCGTGGCAATCCATTTCCCATTTTATCTTTGTTGATTGGGACTATGTCCCACATCAATATATTCATTATACCGAATTTCGTATTTGGAAAAGGTTTATGGGATGGACTTTCTTTGGTAGGAATGAAACTCACTCAGTGAGGAAATTGGAGGTTGAAATACTTGGTGCTTTTCTTAATGTTAATGGTGATGAGAATTGGGGGATTAATATCCCTTACCATTTTGCCACACACTTGACCCAACAATGTCACAAGAACAATAGTGCTATTATCATGGGTGGGTTAGTCACCAAAATTGCTCACAAGTTATGCAAGTTTAACCAAGAAACAACACAAATGGTACCTTTGACTTCCACAAGGGAGGCGGGTGAAGGACTACACTATGCTTATTTTTTATCTTTGAATTGGTTTCGGAATTCTCATCCGAACATGATTTGGAAACTTGCTAAATATGACTCAATAATTCTACCGGATGAGATTTTCAAACTCACGGATGTAGTCCACACTAAACCCCGCCGTTCGGCCACTTTTGAACCTGTGACCTGCCATTTGCCTCTAAGACAAGAGACACCATCCATCATTGAGCAACGTGAGAGAGGTCAATCCTCTCATGCTCGAAATTCCACCTCTAGCGTTGATATGATGGGTATGATGAGAGACCTAAGCCTTAATGTGAATGCCATCCGTGATGACCAAAGACTTGCCTTATACCCTATATATGATCATTTTGCTAGGCAAGGGATTATCCGACCCGAGGGGCCACACCCATCATTTTACAACTATCCCCCGGGTGGTTTTCCTTCTTCTTCTGGTTATAATGCAGGTACTTATACTCCCGGTCCGGATTTTTGTGGTTCAGATTATGGAGTCAAGGTGTTTAATGGTGGCTATGGAGGCTATGGTGTATGTGGAGGTTATGGGGGGTATAGTAGCTATGGATGTGACACCCCATACTCCAAGTGCCTTACCAGGACCACTCAGGTATAAGAACGTCACCATCTCGGTTTTCCGAGGCAATGATAATCAAAAGACAATAAAGAAACATAAGTTAAATGGTCAAACTGTTTAAAGTGATTACAAGTCCAAAACCAAAACGATAAAAGAAACAATACATGTTCTCAAAAACCAAAGGTCTAAACAACTAAAGTGTGACAGCGGAAGACTCTAATCAGCTTGTGGTGACACATCGCAGCTAGCCCAAAAGCCTCTAGTCAAACCTGCTCAATAACTGCTCACCATCCCCGAATGGATCACCACAGTTTTTAAAACAATTAAACGGGGTCAGTACTAATTACACAAAATAAGACACAATACAACAATTACCAAACAGCACAATCGTCACATCAAACCCCAGTCTCCATGAACAATCTCCACGTAACTGACTACACATTAAAGTGTGTAGCCCTGCCAGAGTACCCATCGCAACAGATACTCCACACCGCCAGTGGGGGACCACAGCCGTACCCACTAAATCCCCGCTCATCTCCATCGAGCGATAACCCACGTCCATTAATGTGCACATACCTTATGTGGCGGGTTCCACAGAAGGCGAATCATGGGCGTGAAGCCACTCCCGCAAGTGACTCCACTCAGCCACGGTCACGCCCCGAAGAACACGGAGAAGCAATTAGCAATCACAATACAGCTCAACAATCATCTGAAATAATCAAGAACACTAACTACAACACAATCACTACAAATCATGTAATTAATACTGAGTAGGGAAAACCCTAACTGAAATGCAATCACAAGCAGCAGACGATCTAACAGCTGTCTCAAAAACGCTCTTCTACGAATCCTCCTCCTATTCACATAATCACATAATTACTAACAATCATAATTAACCACCAAAACCCCCAATCCCCCAAATTAGGGTTTAAACAAACATAACTAACTACTATAAAATTGGTACGTAGATCTTACCCTCGACGCAAGGATCACAAGGATGTAAAGAACGATGAAATCCGACCTCTCAAGCTCCGGGATTTGTCAATAACACGGGTGATGCGAAGAACGTAGGTTGAATCTCCTTTTTAAAGTTATTAGGTTTGTAAAACTGATTTATGAAGATGACGGAAAGAATTATATATTAATCCGTGTTATTAACAAAACCCGTCAATTAGTACCCGCTAACTGAGCTACTCGATCGAGTAACTGACGTACTCGATCGAGTGCCACTTACTCGATCGAGTACCCATGCTACTCGATCGAGTACCTTACAGACAGAATACTGTTTCTAAAAGCAAAACACCCTTACTCGACAGAGTAAGGCCCACTTGATAGAGTACCCAGAGACTCATAAAACCGTAGTATTACAGTCTTCCCTCCTTAAAAATAACTTCGTCCTCGAAGTTCAAACCACAACAAAATAAAAACATACTTCCTCCATTCAACTCCACTCTACCACTTTGCTTTTTCACGTTTGCCAACGCGTGTTTTACACGATAAATATCATTAGCTACGTATTTGCAAAAATTATAAAAATTAGATATTTTTAATGTACTCGTAAAGACGATTCAAACAAGATCCCACATGAATGTATTTTCACTTATGTATTGATAGAAAATCTAAATTGAATGTGTATTTGTGAATAGTGTAGAAAATAGAAATAGGTAGAGTGGAGTTGAATGGAGGAAGTACTATCACACTCCCGACACAACAACCCAAAACAAAATGCAACATAAAAACTCCGACACATACTACCAAACAACCTCAACCCGACACAACTCACTATGAACTATACCCAAAAACAACATAAAAAGATGCAAAAACTCTTCGCGATCATCTCCTACCCCCCTAAAAGAAACAAGGTTACGTCCTTGTAACCATACATACCTGATAAAAAAGAAACGGATAGCGCTCTCTCATAGACTCCTCTGCCTCCCATGTAGCCTCCTCAACCTCATGATTAGACCAAAGAATCTTAATCAAGACCGTCTCACCATTTCTAGTTTTCCTAACCTTCCGGTCCAGAATTTTCTTAGGCACCTCAAGGTAAGACAAGGACTCATCTAGCTCTATGTTCTCTACCTCTAACACATGTGACAGATCACTCACATACTTCCGCAGCTGAGATACATGAAACACATTATGCACCCTATCCAAGGAAGACGGTAAAGCCAAACCGTAAGCAACCTCTCCAACCCGGTCTAAGATCTCATATGGTCCTATGAACTTCTGACTCAGCTTGCCTTTCTTCCCAAATCTCATGACCCCACGCATAGGAGACACTTTCGAAAGAACCTTGTCCCCAACCTGAAACTCTATATCACGGCGATGTAGATCTGCATAACTTTTTTGCCTATCCTGAGCTGCTCTCATCCTTTCCCCGATCATCTTAATCTACTCAACCATCTCATATACCATCTCTGGTCCCAAAACCACTGACTCAGCACTGTCGTCCCAGCAAATCGGACTCCTACATCTCCTCCCATATAAAGCCTCAAATGGCGCCATGCTAATACTAGTGTGGTAGATGTTGTTGTCGGAAAACTCAATCAAATATAACCTCTTCTCCTAGCTACCACCAAAATCCATCACACAAGCTCGTAACATATCCTCAAGAGTCTTGATTATTCTCTCTGTCTGACGGTCTGTCGCAGGATGAAAAGTTGTACTCATTTTCAATGTCGTTCCCAAAAACTCCTGCAACTCTTTCCAAAACCTTGAGATAAACCTCGCATCTCTGTCAGATACTATATATTTAGGCACCCTATGTAACCTTAGCACATTCTTTCGATAAGCCATAGCTAATTGTGCCTTAGTCCATGTATCTTTCATTGGCACAAAATGAGCTGACTTGGTCAGTCGATCCACTATAACCCATATCATGTTGTTACCCTGCTGGCTCTTTGGCAAACCCACGATAAAATCCATTGAAATGGATTCCCACTTCCACTCAGGTACCTCTAGAGACTGAATCTTACCTTGTGGTCGTCGCTGCTCCCCTTTTACTCTCTGACATGTCAAATAACGGGCCACAAACTCAGCTGTTTCTTTCTTCATCCCAGGCCACCAGAAAGTCTTCTTTAAATCCTTGTACAGCTTATCATCACCTGGATGTAATGAATATGGTGTACAATGCACCTCTGTCATGATTGTCTTTTTCAGCTCCTCATCATTAGGGACACACCACCTTCCATCAAATCTCAAACTACCATCTGTATGAATAGAGAATCTAGACAATGTCTCTAACTCTACTCCAGCTCTCCACTCTACCATCTTGGGATCTAACACATGTCTACCTCGAATATCATCATATAGATCAGGCTGCACTGTCAAATCTCCCACGGCATCCCGTTTCTGGATCATATGTATCCCAAACTTCCCAACCTCATCTCTCAACCTCATCAAGGATATAACTGTGCACAAAGAATGTACACTCTTTCTGCTCAAAGCATCTGCAACCACATTGGCTTTCCCTTCAAGGTAGATAATATCCATGTCATAATCGCCAATCAACTCCATCCACCTCCTATGTCTCATGTTCAACTCCTTTTGGGTGAAGATGTACTTGAGACTCTTGTGATCAGAAAATACCTTAAAGGTCGCCCCATAAAGGTAATGTCTCCAAATCTTGAGAGCAAACACAACTGCACCCAACTCCAGATCATGTGTAGGATAGTTCTCCTCATAATGCTTCAATTGCCTAGAAGCATAGGCAATCATTTTACCGTTCTGCATCAACATACATCCTAACCCATTCTTTGAGGCATCTGTGTAAACCTCAAAGTTCTCACTCCCTTCAGGCAATCCTAAGATTGGAGCTTTGGTCAAACGCTCCTTTAATGTCTGGAACGCCGTCTCACAACTTTCATCCCAACGAAACCTGTTCTCTTTCCTCATCAAAGCTGTCATAGGTCTAGCAATCTTGGAGAAATCTTCCCACTTGGTAACTGCCTCAATCTTTGTAGGATCCACAGCTACCCCTTCCTCTAAAATCACATGCCCCAGAAAGGCAACCTTCTCTAACCAGAACTCACACTTGGACAACTTGGCATACAACTCATGCTCCTCAAAGTCTCAGAACATAATCCCGAGATGCTCCTCATGCTCCTCCTTAGTCTTAGAATAGACTAAGATGTCATCGATGAAAACCACTACAAACTTGTCCAAAAACTGACTGAAGACTCTGTTCATCAAATCCATAAACACAGCAGGTGCATTAGATAACCCAAACGGCATCACCACATACTCATAATGGCCATACCTCGACGTGAAAGTTGTCTTTGGTATGTTCTCCTCTCTAATCTTCACCGATGGTACCCCGATCTCGATCAATCTTGGAAAAGACTGCTGCACCACTCAACTGATCAAACAGGTCATCTATCCTTGGCAAAGGATACTTGTTCTTCACCGTCACTCGGTTCAACTCCCTGTAATCTATGCACAACCTCAGGCTCCCATCTTTCTTCTTCACAAAAAGAACTGGTGCTCCCCATGGTGATACACTCGGTCTAATGTATCCCCTCTCTATCAGATCATCTAGCTGCTTCCTGAGCTCCTCCAACTCCTTATGACCCATCCGGTACGGTGCCTTAGAGATTGGCCCCGTCCCCTAAGTTTTCACTCAACACTCGAAATCTATCTCCCTCTTCGGTGGCAACCCCGGATTCTCATCTCGAAAAGACATCCGAAAACTCCCCCACAATCGGTATCGATCAACTGTCGGACTCTCCATCCTGTCATATCTCATAAGGCACAAGATCATCGGGCACCCCTTCCTCACATAGGACTTCAAGGTCACAGTTGCAATCAACTTAACTTTGGGTTTGACAACAAACCCACGATAAGACACACTAACGCCCTTAGGACCCCTTAGAGACACTTTCTTTTGATGACAGTCTATCTTAGCTTTTTACCTTCCCAACCAGTCCATCCCGACTATCATCTCAAAACCGCCTAAAGGAAACTCTAGCAAGTCTACAGGTAGATCAGCTTGCCCAACTATCTTGGATACATCTCTATACAACCTCCCACACGATACAGACTCACCCGAAGGTATAAAAACTTCCTCTCTTACAGACTCATACTCTCTCAGGCCCAATTGTTTAACACGACTCGAAGATACAAACGACTGTGATTCCCCCGAATCAAACAAAACAAAGGTATAAACACCGTTAACAAGAAAAGTTCCAGTGATAACATGAGCGCCATCCTCAGCTGCTTTCTTCTCCATCATGAACAGCTTGCCACTGGTCTTCTGCCCACCTCCATGGACAGTACTAGCTGAAGTAGCCAGTTTAGCACCCGATCCCTGGTTGTTGTTGGTGTTCATAGCATGTTTATGATAAGAGTTACCGCCATTGTGGTTGCCCCCATCGTTGTTACTTTGACCTCCCCTGTTGTTCCATGACCCAGCTGGTTTGTTGCTCGCATAACTCTGTGCAGGACCGTGAGAAAAGTTCCCCTGTCCCGACCTTTGAAAACCTCCACTCATCGCACTGGTGCACTCATATCTCTTGTGGCCCGTAACGCCACAGTTGTAGCAGGTCATACCCCAACTACTCCCACCACTACCACAACCTCTCCCGAAAGAAGCCCCATCACTAAACCCCGAGCCCGATGAATATGCTCTCACCTGATCTCAAACATACTCGACCGAGCTGACCAGCCACTCGATCGAGTGACCCCTACTCGATCGAGTGCCCCTTTGTACTCGATCGAGTACCCAAAAATACAATTCTGAGCAGAAAAACATCAAACTAACCACTCGATCGAGTCAGGTCCACTCGATCGAGCACCTCACCTACTTGATCGAGTACCCCCCACTGCCCAAACTTACTATGCAGCCTTTATAACTCCAACATTATAGTTATAACTACGCATACATATCTACGCAATTCTTCATATAATCAACAAAAAAATCTACTCATGTTATTAAAATGCCACATTATAAACACGCAACATACTTTTCATTCAATTCAACATGCAAACACATCCCTTCCAACCTCTATCCATACTCCCAATTCTCCACATCCAACATCCAATAGTTCACAACACATGCTATTAGGTATACACACAGAACAAAGACAACACTTACGACCCTGACACGTACCCCATGTGGCCGGTTCAAAATTGCAGGGCGAGTTCGCGACTTTAGGACGTCTCCGAAGCCTTTGCATTAGCTCCTACAACTTTTACCCCGGGTTCATTTTAATTGACTCCCTATGTTCATTAGATTCATTGGTTACAGGTTTCAGGATCGTCGCTCTAATACCACTTTGTGACACCCCCATACTCCAAGTGCCTTACCAGGACCACTCAGGTATAAGAACGTCACCATCTCGGTTTCCCGAGGCAATGATAATCAAAAGACAATAAAGAAACATAATTTAAATGGTCAAACTGTTTAAAGTGATTACAAGTCCAAAACCAAAACGATAAAAGGTACAATACATGTTCTCAAAAACCAAAGGTGTAAACAACTAAAGTGTGATAGCGGAAGACTCTAATCAGCTCGTGGTGACACATCCCAGCTAGCCCAAAAGCCTCTAGTCAAACCTACTCAATAACTGCTCACCATCCCCGAATGGATCACCACAGTTTTTAAAACAATTAAACGGGGTCAGTACTAATTACACAAAATAAGACACAATACAACAATTACCAAACAACACAATCGGCACATCAAACCCCGGTCTCCATGAACAATCTCCACGTAGCTGACTACACATTAAAGTGTGTAGCCCTGCCAGAGTACCCATCGCAACAGATACTCCACACCGCCAGTGGCGGACCGCAGCCGTACCCACCACATCCCCGCTCATCTCCATCGAGCGATAACCCACGTCCATTAATGTGCACATCCCTTCTGTGGCAGGTTCCACAGAAGGCGAATCATGGGCGTGAAGCCACTCCCGCAAGTGACTCCCCTCAGACAGGGACACGCCCCGAAGAACACATACTAGCAATCAGCAATCACAATACAACTCAACAATCGTCTGAAATAATCAAGAACACTAACTACAGCACAATCACTACAAATCATGTAATTAATACTGAGTAGGGAAAACCCTACCTGAAATGCAATAACAAGCAGCAGACGATCTAACAGCTGTCTCAAAAACGCTCTTGTACGAATCCTCCTCCTATTCACATAATTACATAATTACTAACAATCATAATTAACCACCATAACCCCCAATCCCCCAAATTAGAATTTAAACAAACTTAACTAATTACTATAAAATTGATACGTAGATCTTACCCTCGACAAAAGGATCACAAGGATGTAAAGAACGATGAAATCCGACCTCTCAAGCTCCGGGATTTGTCAATAACACGGGTGATGCTAAGAACGTTGGTTGAATCTCCTTTTTAAAGTTTTTAGGTTTGTAAAAGTTATTTATGAAGATGACGGAAAGAATTATATATTAATCCGTGTTATTAACAAAACCCGTCGAATTAGTACCCGCTAACCGAGCTACTCGATCGAGTAACTGACGTACTCGATCGAGTGCCACTTACTCGATCGAGTACCCAGGCTACTCGATCGAGTACCCTATAGACAGAATACTGTTTCTAAAAGCAAAACACCCTTACTCGATAGAGTAAGGCTCACTCAATAGAGTACCTAGAGACTCATAAAACCGTAGTATTACAATGGAGGAGGACTAGGTAGTGGGAGAAACATTGGTGAGTATGTCACCCCTTTTTAAAGAGATGAACCAAGTGGTAGTGGCCAACATGATGATGCATTGGGATCCGGTGGGAGTAGGCCACCAAGAGGTAGGAAGGGCTTCAACTTTTGGCCCTTTACTTGAATTATTGATGAATGGAAGAGTCCCCCGTATACATACTAGCTTGGGGGGAGGCTAGCTAGTCTAGTAAGTGTTCTTTCCTTTGCATTTTAGTTTAATTTCTCGCAGCCCATTAAATATAACCTCTTGTCTTTCTTGTTTATGTGCTTTGAGCTGTTCTTACGGTTTGGTTGGATGTTTTACATGTTGGCACATTAAGAAAAATGTTGTGTTTAGCTTCGGGGGGGGGGGATTGCAATTGCATTTTAGTGTAGCTTTGCATTGTTAGAAAATCTGAAAATTTTGAGAAAATTGTGTTGCTTTTTGCTTCTTATGCTCCATTTAGCCTACTTTTGTCATGAAAATATGCTTATGCCCACTTGCTTATCTTAATAATAGCTTATTAGCTAATGATTCATTCTTATTTGATGGGATATTTGCTTCATGGGGATGTCTTGACATAGTAGGTGGAAGATGAAAATTGAACCAAATAGCCTTGATCTTGACTTTTGGCAAGCCACAAAATGATAAGGTAGAGCCTCCTTGGACCGGTACATCTTTTTTCGGTCTCACTTAGGTGAGTGTAGGTCTCCTAATGGTGTGTGTTATATCAATAATGCACAACTATGATTTTTATTTCATCTTTTTTTTAGCATTACTTTCATGCATTTGAAGCCATTCACATAGACTTTGTTGCCCATTTCTAGCCCCTCCTTACACATGTTTACAATTAATCTAGCTACATTATACTTGCCTAACTTATTAAGCTAGTAGCTATGTCATTGGTGTTAGGGTGCTCATTTGGGATATACTTAATTTTTAGTCTTTGTGAGCTTGGTTATGCCGGATTTGCTATTTTCCAGAATTGGTTAATGAAAGAAAGAAGTGAAAAGGAGTTGTGAAAAAGGAAAAAATGAAAAAAATGAACGAAAAAGAAAAGAAAAAAGAAGCATGAATTGTATTGTGAAAAAAGAAGAAGTGGAATTAACAAAATTATCATGTTTTATTATCATCTTTTGGAGGAGTTTTCTTATGGGTTGCATTGAAGTTTTGGGTTTAGTTTTGGGATTGAGCATCCTTTCATTTGGTTGTTGCTAGCTTAACTTAGCTCCACATACCATAATTCATATGCTCCCTTTTCTTACCCATTACAAAATTGCCTTCTTTTACCCATTGACTTCTTCACATGCTTGCATTTTGATTGTTTTTTACTTGTAATTTGAAATGACTACCATATTAGATTGCGGGCACACTCTCATGAGTTGAGGATACGTGAGTGCTACTCACATAAAAATCCTTTCACATATAATGCGTATTGAGTGAATCGTGAGAGGCCAAAGTAAAAAAGATCATGCAAGGGCCGAAAAGTTCATATATAGTCATTCATGCTACGCCGTCATGTAAATCTCATCCTTGTTTTTGCATTATCCTTATGCCCATGTTGTTACGGGTTTTGAATCATTATGCTTTCGCTTGTTTTAGGATATTGCAATTGATGGGATATGGTTTCTTGCTTGGGGACAAGCAAGAGTTTAGCTTGGGGGAGTTTGATGTGTCCATTTTATATATGATTTTACCCCCTATTTTAAATATATTTTACATGTCATTTGCACTAATGTTAGTGATTATGTGAGCTGATTCCGTGTTCTAGTTGTGTTTGCTTGTTTTCAATGTGTTTTGTAGGAAATTAATCTTTTAGTAACTTATTCATGTCAAAGTAGCAAGCACACGAGTTCACGAAGCTAAAAAGAACAAGGCATGCAAAAGGAAGGGCATTTTGAAGAAAACCGAGTAAAAGAATCTCGAGCATGAAGAAATAGAGTTTGGGTTGATAAACAACTAAAGAAATGGAATTGTCCCAAAGAAAAGTCCAAGTAACAAGTTTTAGAGATGCTCTTTGGATGCTCTTAAGATGTGTTACTAAGCAATTAACCGGGTGAATTAAGATGGGATTAATGGCTCATATTGGATCCCCTTGGCAATTAATCAAGAATTGAAGAGAAAAACCGGAAAAGTCACGACCCCGGTCGGGGTGGCCTGTCCCCGATCGGGGCACCCTAATTGCCCTATGAATTTTACGTTATGCCCCTATTTTACTATAAATAGGGGCCTAAATCCATCATTAGGGGATATCTTTTTACACTCTCTTACACCTTTCATATAGCCTTAAGCACAAACTCTCTCTAGTTTTCATTAGTTTACATTTGGTTAAGCATTTCTTTTGTTAAACAATTTACATTTTGCTAAGCATTTGGTTCTTTATAATACAATATTTCCATTCAAAGTCATTTGGGTTTGTTATTCAAGTTATTCTTATTCAAGTTCCAAATTCTTTTGTTACGGTAATTTAGATTCTTGTTCATTTCGTTAATGCATTCTTCAATATAGTTATTTCATAGTTTTCGTCATTGTTATTAGCATTGTAATATTAGTTTGTTATTACATTTTATTATCAAGTTATCATTACTAGTTTATCATTAACATTTCATATTACATTTTTCATCTTTATCATTTCACTAATTCATATGTTATTTCTATTTAGTTTATTAACAATTCTTATAATTTCATTTAGTTATATTTACATTTTAATCATGTTTATTAATTCATATAACAATAGTTTTATTTCCATCATGAGTGAGTATTTTCATATGTCTAGGGAATAGGGAAGTCATGCATGATTAATTATTTGTAAATGTTGAATTAGGTTGATGTAATATTGTTTAATTATTTATATCACATGTTTGCATATTTTTGATTAATCTTTATTTAGTGGCCATAATCATTGATTAAGTTTGTTAATTCATTCTATAAGTCGAGAGGCACGGAATCGAATTAGACTAAACATGTGTTAGTAGGATGACCTAGTCATAACGAGAGTTCTCTAGGACCCGACCTATGGTTGACAATAAGGCCGAGAGGTGGTTGTCATAAGACCTAAACAATTAACAATGTTATTCATTCCAAGTTTAACATAAACATCTGTATACAATTGCATGTGCGACCCAACTCCCCTAGACTCTTTTATCATATATATTTTATATCGTTTTACTTACAAGTTATCAAACCAATCAAACAAACCAATCGTAATCGACCTTGATAGATTTCTATTCATAGCATTTCATAACGCAATTCCCATCTCCTCGTGTTCGACCCCTTGTACTACATTCATTTGTGTCTAGGAAATTTTATCTTTGATTAGGTGTGCGACAAGCCTATCAGTCGCCTCGCAAAAATTCGAAAGTTTTACCTAAAAATTTCGAAACGCCCTCCCCCGTCCCCCTCTCACGGTCACATCAAATATCTAACACGCCCTAAGAGCCATCTTAATTTGAACAAAATACATAATACTCGGTAGCTAATATAAAATTAAGAGTAATAAGCAACTTGTAATTAAACAATCGTAAACCTATATAATACTACTCAACTAATTAAACTCATCATAGTAACTGTCTTTCAATAGAAAACAACAAATCCTACATACCAAACAACTGAAATTTTAACATAGTAGTATATATCTTCAATGGTATTGACAAACATACATAGCTCTATATGAGTTAGTTAATTCTTCTCAATTATATTGACAAATATTGCTTGTTGAAGTGTATTCCGTATTTGTCACTGCCCGCATTATCAGAGTAGTCCTCTGGTGTGAAAAATTTTTTTGTAGTTAGATAGAAACAAAATATTCCTTTCATCTCATATTTTTTTTTTTGGTAACCAGAAAATAAGATCCTAAAGCGGAGCCAATGCCCGTCTTACAAGACGGTGTGCGTCTTCATTGTGCCTCCTGCACACATAACGAAAACAAAAATAATGAAAATATGCCAATAATCAAGAGATGTCCTCCAAAAGCCTTTTGATTTGATGATTTTTGCTCTCCGCGCCTGCCCACTGCAGCAGTAGCTGTAGACAGTCCGATGCCAAATCCAAGTGCAGAACCTCTTGATTGCAAGCCCATTCTAAAGCCATTAATGTCTTCATGTGTATTGTGATAAAGTGCATTACTAATCGGTTGGATAAAATAATGGGGTACTTGGTTGGTGACTTCCAAAATGCTTTCATTCCGGGGCGAAGTATCACTGATAATATTCTCCTTGCCCATGAAGCCATTCATAAGATAAGTTCTTATAAATCTGGAAAGAGTGGGTTATATGCTTTTAAGGCAGATATGAGCAAGGGGTACGATAGAGTCCAATGGGAGTTTCTTCAAGCCGTTTTATATCACTTTGGTTTCCCTGATAGGTTTGTTGAACTCATTATAAATTGTGTTTCCACTGTCTCTTATGAGATTCTTTTTAATGGATCTCCTCTTTAGCAGTTTAAACCAAAGTGTGCGCTATGGCAAGGGGACTCTCTATCTCCTTATCTCTTTATTCTATGTATGGAGGTTTTATCAAGCAACGTGGTGAATGCACAGTTGGAGGGCCGTCTAAGAGGGATTTGTCTTTGTCGCAATGTAACACCACTGACACACCATTTCTTTGCTGATGACTCGATCTTTTTTATTCATGATAACGGTAGATCCGTCGTGCACCTTAAAAAGTTGCTTGATAGCTACTGCAGGGCATCGGGACAGGTGCTTAATGAGGGGAAATCGGGAATTATCTTCAGCCCTTATATGAAACTCAGGAATGTAAGAGTCTGTCTGAAAACCCTTAAGATCCTAAATAATAAAGGTATTGGGAAGTACTTGGGCATGCCAACGGACTTTCAAGGTTCTAAGAAAGATATATTTAGAGGTCTGGTTGAAAGTGTTTTAAAGCGTATTTCTTCTTGGAATGGTGTCTTTCTATCACCTGCCGGGCGATTAACCTTAATCTCATACGTTCAATCAATCTTATCAACTTATTTTCTATCGGTATTTAAAATACCGGTAATTGTGACTAAGAAGATTAACTCTCTCTTGTTGCATTTTTGGTGGGCGGGCTGTAGATTAGGTAAATCGCTTCACTGGTGTAGTCGGATGTTTACCAGTCTCCCTAAGAGAGAGGGAGGTCTTGGCATACGGAATATCGAGTGTCTGAATAAAGCAATGTTGGCCAAATATGCGTGGAGATTAGTTTCTGATGAGGATTCATTATTCTGCCGTACCTTCTAGGAGAAAATCTTAGGCTGTTCCCTTTTCCAACATGGGTCTGTTCAAAGGGTGTCTGGTGGTGCCTCTTGGGGCACTAGAAGTATTGCTCATGGCCTGGGTTTTATTTTGGATCATATTGCTTGGAGGCCAGGGAGTGAGTCCAATCTGAATATATGGAGCACTCGATGGGTCGATGGAGGATTACCTGATCCTAATGATGTTTTGTTAGACCCGAGTTTTAATTTCCTAAAAACCTCCGTATCAAGGATTTATGCTACAATACTGGGGGTTGGAATGAGGAAATGATTAAGTTGGTGTGTGGTGAAGAGAGTGCTAATAAGATTGTAGCGATACCTTTAAGAAGTCAGCAAGGGGGGGATGAAATCTATTAGCCGTTTCATAAAAGTGGTGATTATTCGGTGAAGAGTGGGTATGGTATTATTTTTAAGAAGTACTTTGTAAGTAAGGGCTCAAGAAAGGATAAGAAACAGATTGATCAAGGATGACAGTTGTTACAAGGCGGCGAGACTATGGAGGCTCCCTGGACCGCAAATGTGGAAAATTTTAGTGTGAAAAATTATTACTAACTCCCTCCCTGTAGGCGCTGAATTTATCAAAAGAAAATTGGATTGGGAGCCCTACTGTCACTTATGTCACAAGGAAAAGGAAAATTTAGAATCGTTGGATCACCTTTTCAGGGATTGTGACATAGTTTCGAGGCTTTGGGCTGGTTCCTCTCTAGGTATTAAAACAGATCAGGCTAATGGTTTAAGTGTTGGGGACTGGATTATTAACTAGATTTTCTACCTGGGAAAGCTGGAGGATGGAAATACAAGGATCCTTCTTTTCTTGGTGACTTTTTTTTCTATTTGGACCATGAGAAATAACTGTATCTTTAGGGGTGATATTCTTATTCCCAAGGTCTTCTATGACCATTGTCAACTGCTAGTTAGTCTGGCTTCTCGTAATGCAGATGTCAAGGGTGTTCAGGCCGAACCTCAAGACTTAACCATTAGCTCTACACCAGTTTGCCAGGAAAGTGTAAATGATGTAGGTAGGCTGAGGGAGGGGCAACCGTTTTACTGGATTGGAGCCGCTGGCTCCTGCAGGATGACGACAATTTATGTCGATGCAAGTTGGGAGTCTATGTGCAAGGCAGCTGTTGGTTGGATGGTTTATGATGATATGGGGCTTATTCGCTTTGAAGGGAGTGTTAAAAGCAGGGCGGAATCACTTTTACAAGCGGAGGCGCGAGGGGCCTTTCATCTCAATTTATTGTCTCATTTCCCCTCAAAATTTGTCCCAAAATTATTGTCTCATTTTATTGCTTCTAAATAATGAACTATCGTCATCTCTTCACTACAATAATATTGTCTCAAATCTCCTCAATTCAAAGGGTATATTAGATAATTCATCATTTTTCTTCAAGTCCTTTCTATATAAAAAGGGAAAGATAAAAATCGGATGGAGGTGAAATTTGCGATTATCGTACGAAGTCTCTAAATGATAAGACTTTTGAATTATACCTTATATGCATTGTATTCTGCCATCAACCATTTTATAGTATCTGCATCGTTTATTCAACTATTATAGAATTGGCTTTGTAACTTTTTTGAATTTCACATGCTTGACACCCCAACTTTGCGCTCACATTGCTTCCGGTAAGTTCTTCAAGTTCTTGGAGTATCTCAATTCTCATCCTTGATCCCCACATGCAAATTGAAAATTAATTCTTATTATGTGATATTGGACCTTATAAATGTAAATATTTTAGGGGGTGTTTGGTTCAACTCATAAAGTTATGAGGTATGGGTTTAGAATGAGCCAAATTCATATTAAGTGTTTGTTTGGCAAAAATAGGGGTTTCATACCCATAACTCAAACCCATGAGGTATGTGTAATACTACGGTTTATGAGTCTCTGGGTACTCTATCGAGTCGGCCTTATTTTGTTGAGTAAGGGTGTTTTGAGTTACAAAACAGTAGTCTGCCTGTAGGGTACTCGATCGAGTAGCCTTGGCACTCGATCGAGTACGTTAGTTACTCGATCGAGTAGCTCGGTTGACGGGTAATATTTTAACGGGTTTTGTTAGTGACGCGGATTAGTATATATTTTATATCGTCTTCTTCCCTAAACACTTTTCATAAATCTAATTCACTCAAAGGAGGTTTAAAACTACGTTGTTCTCTTCATCCGCGTTATTGACAAATCCCAGAGCTTGAGAGGTCGGATTTCATCGTTCTTTGTGTCCTTGCGATCCTTGCGTCAAGGGTAAGATCTACATATCAATTTTATAGCATTTAATTAACTTTGTTTAAACCCTAATTTGGGGGATTGGGGGTTTTTATGGTTAGTTGTGCTAGTAGTAATTATGTGATCATGTGATAGGAGGAGGATTCGTAAAGGGGATGTTTTGATACAGCTGTTGAGATCGTCTGCTTGTGTTTGCATTCGAGGTAGGGTTTCCCTACTCAGTATTAGTCACATAATGTGGTTTGGTGTTGATTGTGATTGTTGTTAAAGTATAATATTGGTACTGTGACGGTTGTTGGATTTTATCATTATTGGTTGTTGTTGATTGTATCTGTCTGTGATCTTCGGGGTGCGTCCCTGGCTGAGTGGAGTCACTTGCGGGAGTGGCTTCATGCCCATGATTCGCCTTCTGTGGAACCCGCCACATAAGGGATGTGCACATTAATGGATTTGGGTTTATCGCTCGATGGAGATGAGCGGGGCTTAGGTGGGAACGACTGCGGTCCTTCACTGGAGGCGAGGAGTAACCTGTTGTGATGGGTACTCTGGCAGGGCTACACACTTTAGTGTGTAGTCAGTATTGAGGAGTTGGTGATGGAGTTCGGGATGATGTGACGATTGAGCTGTGTTGATTTCTGTTTTATTGTGATTATATAATTGTGTGATTAGTACTGACCCCGTCTTTGTTTTATAAAACTGTGGTGATCCATTCGGGGATGGTGAGCAGATTTGATATGGTGCTTATGGGCTAGCTGGGATGAGTCATCACTTGCAGTTAGAAGAGTCTTCCGCTGTTGTCAGACATTTTGTTTAGCTAGTAGGCCTTTGGATTATTGGAGAACATGTATTATACTTTCCTCAGATTGGTTTTGGATTGTAATCACTTAAACTTTATCACTATTTAAATTATGTTTCGTTATTGTCTTTTGATTATCATTGCCTCGGGAAACCGAGTTGGTGACGTTCTTATACCTGAGTGGTCCTGGTAAGGCACTTGGAGTTTGGGGGTGTCACAAAGTGGTATCAGAGCGACGATCCTAAAACCTGTTACCAATTAATCTAATGAACATAGGGAGTCAATTAAAATGATCCCGGGGTAAAAGTTGTAGGAGCTAATGCAAAGGCTTGGGAGACGTCCTAAAGTCGCAAACTCGCCCTGCAATTTTGAACCGGTCACATGAAGGGTATGTGTCAAGGTCGTGTGTGTTGTCTTTTGGTTTGTATGTGTGCATACCGGCATGTGTGGTGAATTGTTGGATGTTGGATGTGGAGAATTGGAAGTATGAATAAACGTTGGAGTAGATGCGTTTACATGTTGAATTGAATGAAAAGTATATTGGATGATTATAATGTGGCATTTTGATAACATGAATAGATCGTTTTGGTGATTATATAAGAGTTGCGTAGATTTGCATGCGTAGTCATGTTTATTTTGGTTAAAATTATAAAGATTGCATAGTATGTTTGGGAAAGTGAGATAATATGCGGGTAGTTGTTTACGAGTCTGCATGACTGGATCGAGTGGGGGTACTCAATCGAGTAGGTGAGGTGCTCGATCGAGTGGGTCTGACTCGATCGAGTGGTTTGTTTGATGTTTTTCTCGCCAGAACCATATTTTTGGGTACTCGATCGAGTGGCATGTCAGCTCGGTCGAGTATGTGTGTGATCAGTAGGTCTGATTAGGTTCTGGAGTCGAGGCACTCGATCGAGTAGGTTGGGCACTCGATCGAGTAGCCTCAACTCGATCGAGTGGGTTCTGGTACTCGGTCGAGTGGGGTCTGTGCAGTTTATATACGTGTTTTGGGATGTGGTATGCGTGTTTATATCTACCTTTTCTTATATAGTTTCAAGATGCCGCCTAAGAGAAACGCCCTATACGCTAGAACTGAGAGCATGACCACCGATGACATAGTTAAGATGTTGGAGCACCAAGATGCTCTTACGGAAGCTTTAAAGAGAGTGGGGAAGGATAAGGAGTTTGATCACTCAAAGATTAGTCTCTACATAGCGAGGTTTAACCCAAAAGAATACAAGGGGGCCGGGGAGCCAATTCTTCTGGATAATTGGCACAGAGAGATGGAGAATATCCTGGATTTGGTGCATTGTCCGGATGAGATGAGGGTAGAACAAGCTGCGTTCTACTTAAGAGAAGCGGCAGGTGAGTGGTGGGACAAGGTAAAGGTGAATGCTAGGGACATGTATCCGAAGTAGGGGTTGCCTGCTATTCCGTGGGAAGAGTTTAGAAAGGCTATGAGGCGAGCGTTCGTGTCGGAGCATGTGAGGAGTAAGCTGAGAGAGGAGTTTGATGGGTTTAAGATGACAGCTAACATGACGGTGGCTGAGTACTACCGACCGTTTAATGAGAAGGCTAGCTATGCTGAGGATATGGGATTGAGTGATGAGAACCTAGCTCTGAGGTTTAAGAAGGGGCTGACCCCCAAGATCATGGAGAAGTTACCCATGGGAATCCTTGCGGATGTTAAGGAAGCTTTTGAGAGAGCTGGGAGAGCTGAGAGGCTGGTAGAGATGACCCGAGAGAGGGGTGCTGAGAAAAGAAAGGCTAAGAGTGAGGGTGGTGGCCAATCTAACTACAAGAAGGGCAACCACACTCAGGCTAGGGCATATTCATCTGGTTCGGGGTTTAGTGTTGGGGCTTCCTATGGGCGTGGCCGTGGGAATAGTAGCAGTAGCTGGGGAATGACCTGTTTTAACTATGCCGGTGTAGGCCACAAGAGACATGAGTGTACCAGTGCGGTGCCGGGAGGTTTTCAGAGATTGGCTCAGGGAAGCTTTTCTCAGGGTCCGACACAGAGATATGCGAACAACAGACCAGCTGGGTCATGGAACAACCGGGGAGGTCAGAGCAACAATGGTGGAGGTAACCACAATGGCGGTAACTCTTATTAGAAACCAGCTACGAACACCAACAACAACCAGAGGTCGGGTGCTAAACCGGCTACTTCAGCTAATCTTGTCGGGAGGTGGGCGAGAAGACCAAAGGGTTTGTTCATGATGGAGAAGAAAGCAGCTGAGGACGACGCTCATGTTATCACTGGTACTTTTCTTGTTAATGATGTTTATACCTTTGTTTTGTTTGATTCGGGGGTGTCACATTCGTTTGTAACTTCGAGTCATGTTAATTAGTTGGGTCTGAGGGAGTATGAGTCTGTAAGTGAGAAAGTTTTTATACCCTCGGGTGAGTCTCTATCATATGGGAGGTTGTATAGGGATGTATCTATGATAGTTGGGCAAGTTGATCTACCTGTGGACCTGCTAGAGTTTCCCTTAGACGGTTTTAAGATGATAGTCGGGATGGATTGGTTAGGAAAGTACAAAGCTAAGATAGACTGTCATCAAAAGAAAGTATCTCTGAGAGGTCCTAAGGGCATTAGTGTGTCTTATCGTGGGTTCGTTGCCAAACCCAAAGCTAAGTTGATTGCAGCTATGACCTTGAAGTCCTATCAGCGGAAGGGGTGCCCGATGATCTTGTGCCATGTGAGAGATGACAGGATGGAGAGTCCGACAGTTGATCAAATACCAGTGGTGGGGGAGTTTCCGATTGTCTTTCCAGAGGAGATTCTGGGGTTGCCACCGAAGAGGGAGATAGATTTTAGTGTTGAGCTGAAACCGGGGACGGGGCCAATATCTAAGGCACCGTACCGGATGGGTCCTAAGGAATTGGAGGAGCTCGGGAAGCAGCTAGATGATCTGATTAAGAGGGGATACATTAGACCTAGTGTATCACCGTGGGGAGCGCCAGTTCTGTTTGTGGAAAAGAAAGATGGGAGCCTAAGGTTGTGCATAGATTACAGAGAGTTGAACAGAGTAATGGTGAAGAACAAGTATCCTTTGCGAAGGATAGATGACCTGTTCGATTAGTTGAGTGGTGCAGCAGTCTTTTCCAAGATTGATTTGAGGTCGAGGTACAATCAGGTGAAGATTAGAGAGGAGGACATACCAAAGACAGCTTTCACGTCGAGGTATGGTCATTATGAGTATGTGGTGATGTCGTTTGGGTTATCTAATGCGTCGGCTGTGTAATACTACGGTTTTATGAGTCTCTGGGTACTCTATCGAGTGGGCCTTACTCTATCGAGTAAGGGTGTTTTGCGATTTAAAACAGTTTCTGACCTGTTGGGTACTCGATCGAGTAACCTCGATACTCGATCGAGTAGGCGGCACTCGATCGAGTATGTCAGATACTCGATCGAGTAGCCGGTTTATGGGGGGATGATTTGTCGGGTATTGTTAATAATGCGATTTAATATATAATCACTTCCGTCACTTTCTTAAGACACTTTTACAAACCTAATTACTTTCAAAAGAGAAAACAATCTACGTTCTTCGCATCAATCGCATTGTTGGCAAATCCCGGAGCTTGGAAGGCAGGAATTCGTCTTTCTTTATACCTTTGTAATCCTTGCGTCGAGGGTAAGTTCTACATAATGTTTTTATGGTATTTCGTTAAAGCTAGTTAAACCCTAATTTGGGGATTTAGGGGTTTTGTTGTGTTTCTTGATTGGTAGTAATTGTATGATTGTATGCTAGGAGGAGGATTCGTAGAAGAGGCCTTTTGATAACAGCTGTTGAGATCGTCTGACTGTGTTGCTTTCCAGGTAGGGTTTCCTTACTCAGTATTAGTCCCATAATATGTGGTGGTGATTTGTGATTGTTAATTGTTATCATACGAGTATTGTGATGGTTGTTGGTGTTGATTGTTGTTTAGTAGTTGTGATTGTTTGTATCTGTCTGTGTTCTTCGGGGCGCGTCCCTGGCTGAGTGGAGTCACTTGCGGGAGTGGCTTCACGCCCATTATTCGCCTTCTATGGAACCCGCCATAGAAGCGATGTGCACATTAAGGAATTTGGGTTTATCGCTCAATGGAGATGAGCGGGGATTAGGTGGGAACGGCTGCGGTCCCCCACTGGCGGCGTGGAGTGACCTGTTGCGATGGGCACTCTAGCAGGGCTACACACTTTAGTGTGTAGTCAGTATTATGGAGTTGGGAATGGAGTTTGGAGTATATCTGTGACGATTTAGCTGTGTTGTTTGTTGTATTGTTGGATTATATAAATTGTGTGATTAGTACTGACCCCTTTTATTGTTTTAAAAACTGTGGTGATCCATTCGGGGATGGTGAGCAGTTATTGAGCAGGTATGAGTCGAGTTACATGGGATAGCTGGAATGTGCCACTTTCAGATGATAGAGTCTTCCGCTGTAGCCTGAGTAGTTTATTAAACATTTCATTTAGTAGAGTAGAAAGTTGGTTTTGAGAACATGTAACTGTACTTTGGTATTTTGTTTTGGATTGTAACCTTTCACTTAACTTTATACTATTTAAATACTGTTTCGTTATTGTCTTATGATTATCATTGCCTCGGGCAACCGAGATGGTAGAATCATTATACTTGAGTGGTCCTGGTAAGAAACTTGGAGTATGGGGGTGTTACAGAATGGTATTAGAGCGACGATCTTGAAACCTGTAACCAATGAATCTAAAGAATATAGGGAGTCAATTAAAATGAACCCGGGGTAAAGGTTGTAGGAGCTAATGCAAAGACTTGGGAGACGTCCTAAAGTCGCGAACTCGCCCTACAATTTTAAACCGGTCACCTGGGGGGTATATGTCAAGGTCATATGTGGTGTTTATTAGCTTGTATGTGAATGTGACGATATATGTTGTGAATTGATGGATGTTGGGAGTTGAAGATGGATATGGTGATTGAAAAGTTAGTAAAGTATACATATATGTTGTTCGTATAAGAAGCATGATGGTTTTTTATTACGTGGCATTTGATAACATGAAATAGTTGTTTTGATGATTGAATGAAGGTTGTGTAGAATCGCATGCGTAGCTAGATTATAATGTTGAGTTTATAAAGTTGTACAGTATGATGGGATATGAGAGATAACATGCTGGTAGTATATACGAGTCAGCATGACTCGATCGAGTTGGGGGTACTCGATCGAGTAGGTGAGGTACTCGGTCGAGTGGGTCTGACTCGATCGACTGGGTATTTGACGTTTTTATAACCAGAATCGTGTTTTTGGGTACTCGATCGAGTACATAGGGCACTCGATCGAGTAGGGGGTCACTCGATCGAGTAACTGTGCTACTCGGTCGAGTATGTTAGAGATCAGAAGGTCTGTCTTAGGTCTGATGTCGGGGCACTCAATCGAGTATGGTGGGCACTCGATCGAGTAGCCTCTACTCGATCTAGTAGGTTTAGGCACTCGATCGAGTGTGTTCTGGGCAGTCTGTTTTCATGTTTTGGGGTTATAGTGCGTATGTTTATATCTACCCTTTCTTATATAGTTTCAAGATACCGCCCAAGAGAAACGCTTTGTATGCGAGAGCTGAGAGCATGAACATCGATGATGTCGTTAAGATGTTGGAGCATCAGGATGCTCTTACGGAGGCCCTAAAGAGAGTGGGAAAGGATAAGGAGGTTGATCACTCCAAGATCAGCCTTTATATAGCGAGGTTTAACCCAAAAAAGTACAAGGGGACCGGGGAACCAAACCTTCTTGACAACTGGCATCTTGAGATGGAGAACATACTAGACCTGGTACACTGTCTTGATGAGATGGGAGTGGAACAAGCTGCATTCTACTTGAGGGAAGTAACTAGTGAGTGGTGGGACAAGGTGAAAGTTAGTGCTAGGGAGATGTAAACGAAGCAGGGCTTACCTGCTATACCTTGGGAAGAGTTTCGGAGGGCTATGAGGAAAGAGTTTGTACCTGAGCATGTGAGGAGTAAGCTGAGAGAGGAGTTTGATGGGTTTAGAATGACATCTGATATGTAAGTTGCTGAGTACTACAAGCAGTTTAATGAGAAGTCTAGGTATGCTGAGGACATGGGTTTGAGTGAGGAGAACCTAGCGCTAATATTTGAGAGGGGTTGACCCCAAGATCATGGACAAGTTACCTGTGGGAGTCCTTACTGATGTTAAGGAAGCGTATGAGAGGGCTGGGAGAGCTGAGAAGTTCGTGGATATGGCTCAGGAGAGAGTAGTTAAGAAAATAAAGGCTGAGAGTGACGGTGGTGGCCAATCTAGCCACAAGAAAGGCAACCACAATCAGGCTAGAGCGTTTTCTTCTGGGTCAGGGTTCAGTGCTGGGGCTTCCTTTGAGCGTGGCCGTATGAGTGGTAGTGGTAGTTGGGGGATGACCTGCTATGGCTGTGGCGGTGTAGGCCACAAGAGACATGAGTGCACGAGTGTACCTGGAGCTTTTCAGAGATCAGCTCAGGGGAGCTATTCTCAGGGGCCGGCACAGAGTTATGCGAGCAATAGACCGACAGGGTCATGGTCTAACCGGGGAGGTCAGAGCTACCAGGGTGGAGGTAACCGCAATGGCGGTAATTCTATCAGAAACGAGCTATGAACAACAAAAATCAGGGGTCGGGTGCTAAGCCGACCACATCAGCCAGTACTGTCTAGGGAGGTGGACAGAAGACCAGTGGAAAGTTGTTCATGATGGACAAGAAAGTAGCTGAGGACGATGCACATGTTATCACTGGTAATTTTCTTGTTAACGGTATTCATACCTTTGTTTTGTTTGATTCGGGGGCGTCTCAGTCGTTTGTATCTTCGAGTCTTGTTAAACGGTTGAGTTTGAGGGTATATGAGTCTGTAAGTGAGAAATTTTTTATAACTTCGGGTGAGTCTATATCATGTGGGAGGTTGTATAGGGATGTATCTATGATAGTTGGGCAAGTTGATCTACCTGTAGACTTGTTAGAGTTTCTTTTTGATGGCTTTGAGATGATAGTCGGGATGGATTGGTTGGGAAAGTATAAAGCTAAGATAGACTGTCATCAAAAGAAAGTGTCTTTGAGAGGTCCTAAGGGTGTTAGTGTGTCTTATCGTGGGTTTGTGGTCAAACCCAAAGTTAAGTTGATTGCAGCGGTGACCTTGAAGTCTTATCTGAGGAAGGGATGCCCTTTGATCTTGTGCCATGTGAGAGATGACCGGATAGAGAGTCCGACGGTTGATCAGATACCAGTGGTGGGTGAGTTTGCAGATGTCTTTCCAGAGGAGATTCCGGGGTTGCCACCGAAGAGGGAGATAGATTTCACGGTTGAGTTGAAACCGGGGACGGGGCGAATCTCTAAGGCACCATACTGGATGGGTCCTAAAGAGATGTAGGAGCTCAGGAAAAAGTTAGATGAGCTGATAGAGAAGGGATACATTAGACCTAGTGCATCACCGTGGGGAGCACCAGTTCTTTTTGTGAAGAAGAAAGATGGGAGTTTGAGGTTGTGCATAGACTACAGGGAGGTGAACCGAGTGACGGTGAAGAACAAGTATCCTTTGCCAAGGATAGATGACCTGTTTGATCAGTTGAGTGGTGCATCAGTCTTTTCCAAGATTGATTTGAGGTCGGGGTACCATCAGGTGAAGATTAGAGGGGTGGACATACCGAAGACAGCTTTCACGTTGAGGTATGGCCATTATGAGTATGTGGTGATGCCGTTTGGGTCATCTAATGCACCGGCTGTGTTTATGGATTTAATGAACAGAATCTTCAGACAGTTTTTGGACAAGTTTGTGGTGGTGTTTATCGATGACATCTTAGTCTACTCCAAGACTAAGGAGGAGCATGAGGAGCATCTGAGGATTGTGTTGCAGATCTTGAGGGAGCATGAGTTATATGTTAAGCTGTCTAAGTGTGAGTTCTGGTTAGAGAAAGTTGCTTTTATGGGGCATGTGATCTCTAAGGATGGGGTAGTCAGTGGATCCCAAGCAAAGATTGAGGCGGTGACAAAGTGGGAAGCACCAAAGAATGTTCTTGAGATCGGGAGTTTCTTGGTTTAGCTGATACTACGACGGTTCGTGAAAGATTTCTCCAAGATTGCTAGACCTATGACAGCTTTGATGAGGAAAGAGAACAGGTTTCGTTGGGATGAGAGTTGTGAGACGGCGTTCCAAACATTAAAGGAGCGTTTGACTACAGCTCCTATCTTAGCATTGCCTGACAGGATCGAGAACTTTGAGGTTTATACAGATGCCTCAAAGAATGGGTTGGGATGTGTGTTGATGCAGAACGGGAAGGTGATTGCCTATGGTTTTAGGTAATTGAAGCCTTATGAGGAGAACTACCCTACACATGATCTAGAGTTGTATGCTGTGGTGTTTGCTCTCAAGATATGGAGACATTACCTTTATGGGGCGACCTTTAAGGTATTTTCGGATCAAAAGAGTCTCAAGTACATCTTCACTCAAAAGGAGTTGAACATGAGACAGAGGAAGTGGATGGAGCTTATTGGCGATTATGACATGGATATTATCTACCATGAAGGGAAAGCCAATGTTGTTGCAGATGCTTTGAGTAGGAAGAGTGTACATTCTTTGTGTACAGCTCTATCTTTGATGAGGTTGAGAGATGAGGTGGAGAGGTTTGGGATACATATGATGCACATAGGGGATGTCATGGGAGATTTGACAGTGCATCCTGATCTTTATGACGATATTCGAGGTAAATAGGCGTTGGATCCCAAGATAGTTGAGTGGAGAGCTGGAGTAGAGAAAGGGACAGTGTCTCGATTCTCTATTAATACAGATGGTAGTTTGAGGTTTGATGGTAGGTGGTGTGTCCCTAATGATGAGGAGCTGAAAAAGACAATCATGACAGAGGCACATTGTACACCGTATTCAGTACATCCAGGTGGTGACAAGCTGTACAAGGATTTAAAGAACACATTCTGGTAAGATTCAGTCTTTAGAGGTACCTGAGTGGAAGTGGGAATCCATTTCTATGGATTATCGTGGGTTTGCCAAAGAGTGAACAGGGTAACAATATGATATGGGTAATAGTGGATCGACTAACCAAGTCAGCTCACTTTGTGCCAATAAAAGATACATGGACTAACACACAATTAGCTATGGCTTATCGGAAGAATGTGCTAAAGCTACATGGGGTCCCTAAGGACATAGTATCTGACAGAGATGTGAGATTTATCTCAAGGTTTTGGAAAGAGTTGCAGGAATCTTTGGGAACAACTTTGAAGATGAGTACAACATTTCATCCTGCGATATACGGTCAGACTGAGAGAACGATCAAGACTCTTGAGGATATGTTGCGAGCTTGTGTGATGGACTTTGGTGGTAGTTGGGAACAGAGGTTGGATTTGATAGAGTTTTCATACAACAACAGCTATCACACTAGTATTGGTATGGCACCGTTCGAGGCCTTATATGGTAGGAGATGTAGGAGTCCGATTTGTTGGGACGACAATGCTGAGGCAGTGGTTCTCGGACCAGAGATGGTACATGAGATGGTTGAGTAGATTAAGATGATCAGGGAAAGGATGAGAGCGGCTCGGATAGATAGGCAAAAGTTATGCGAGATCTACATCGCCGGGATATAGAGTTTCAGGTTGGGGATAAGGTTCTTCTGAAAGTGTCTCCTATGCGTAGGGTTATGAGATTTGGGAAGAAAGGCAAGCTGAGTCAGAAGTTCATAGGGCCTTATGAGATATTAGAGCGGGTTGGAGAGGTTGCATATCGTCTGGCTTTACCAGCTGCGTTAGAGAGAGTGCATAATGTGTTTCATGTATCTCAGCTGCGGAAGTATGTGAGTGATCTGTCACATGTGTTAGAGGCTGAGAGCTTAGAGCTAGATGAGTCTTTGTCATACCTTGAGGTGCCTAAGCATATTCTTGACCGGAAGGTCAGGAAGACTAGAAGTGGTGAGACAATTTTGCTTAAGATCCTTTAGTCTAATCACGAGACCGGGGAAGCTACATGGGAGGCAGAGGAGGCTATGAGAGAGCGTTACCCTTTCCTTTTTGATCAGGTATGTATGGTTACGGGGACGTAACCTTGTTTCTTTTAGGGGGGTAGGAGATGATCGCGAAGAGTTTTTAAGAGCTTTTTTACCTTTTTCATGTTGTGTCGGTATGTTTGTTGTGGTCGAGTCGGGTTGAGTTTGGGTTAGTAACATGTTTTATGTTGAGTTTTGTTTCGGTTGTTGAGTCGGGAGTGTAGTAGTGTGTGTCTTAGTTTTGTTGTGGTTTGAACTTCGGGGACGAAGTTCATTTTTAAGGAGGGAAGACTATAATACTACGGTTTTATGAGTCTCAGGGTACTCTATCGAGTGGGCCTTACTCTTTCGAATAAGGGTGTTTTGCGATTTAAAATAGTTTCTGACCTGTTGGGTACTCGACCGAGTAACCTCGATACTCGATCGAGTAGGCGGCACTCGATCGATTATGTCAGCTACTTGATCGAGTAGCCGGTTTACGGGGGGATAATTTGTCGGGTTTTGTTAATAATGCGATTTAATGTATACACTTCCGTCACTTTCTTAAGACACTTTTACAAACCTAATTACTTTCAAAAGAGAAAACAATCTACGTTCTTCGCATCAATCGCATTGTTGGCAAATCCCGGATCTTGGAAGGTCGGAATTCGCCTTTCTTTATACCTTTGTAATCCTTGCGTCGAGGGTAAGATCTACGTACTGTTTTTATGGTATTTTGTTAAAGTTAGTTAAACCCTAATTTGGGGATTTGGGGGTTTTGTTGTGTTTCTTGATTGGTAGTAATTGTATGATTGTATGTTAGGAGGAGGATTCGTAGAAGAGGCCTTTTGATAACAGATGTTGAGATCGTCTGACTGTGTTGCTTTCCAGGTAGGGTTTCCCTACTCAGTATTAGTCCCATAATATGTGGTGGTGATTTGTGATTGTTTATTGTTATCATACGAGTATTGTGACGGTTGTTGGTGTTGATTGCTATTTAGTAGTTGTGATTGTTTGTATCTGTCTGTGTTCTTCGAGGCGCGTCCCTGGCTGAGTGAAGTCACTTGCGGGAGTGGCTTCACGCCCATTATTCTCCTTCTGTGGAACCCGTCACAGAAGTGATGTGCACATTAAGGAATTTGGGTTTATAGCTCAATGGAGATGAGCGGGGATTAGGTGGGAACGGTTGCGGTCCCCTAGTGGCGGCGTGGAGTGACCTGTTGCGATGGTCACTCTGGCAGGGCTATATACTTTAGTGTGTAGTCAATATTGTGGAGCTGGGAATGGAGTTTGGAGTATATCTGTGACGATTGAGCTGTGTTATTTGTTGTATTGTTAGATTATATAAATTGTGTGATTAGTACTGACCCCGTTTATTGTTTTAAAAACTGTGGTGATCCGTTTGGGGATGGTAAGCAGTTTTTGAGCAGGTATGAGTCGAGTTACATGGGATAGTTGGAATGTGCCACTTTCAGATGATAGAGTCTTCCGCTGTAGCCTGAGTAGTTTATTAAACATTTCATTTAGTAGAGTAGACAGTTGGTTTTGAGAACATGTAACCGTACTTTGGTATATGGTTTTGGATTGTAACCTTTCACTTAACTTTATACTATTTAAATACTGTTTCGTTATTGTTTTATGATTATCATTGCCTCGGGCAACCGAGATGGTAGCATATTTATACCTGAGTGATCCTGGTAAGGCACTTGGAGTATGGGGGTGTTACAGGCTGTGTTTATGGATTTGATGAATAGAGTCTTCAGTCAATTTTTGGACAAGTTTGTGGTGGTTTTCATTGATGTCATCTTAGTCTATTCCAAGACTAAGGAGGAACATCAGGAGCATCTGAGGATTGTGTTGCAGACCTTGGGGGAGCATGAGTTGTGTGCAAAGTTGTCCAAGTGTGAGTTCTGGTTGGAGAAAGTTTCTTTTCTGGGGCATGTGATTTCTAACGATGGGGTACTTGTGGATCCGGGAAAGATAGAGGCAGTTACCAAGTGGGAAGCACCAAAGAATGTAGCTGAGATCAGGAGTTTCCTTGGTTTAGCTGGATATTACAGACGGTTCGTGAAAGATTTCTCAGAGATTGCTAGACCTGTGACAGCTTTGATGAGGAAAGAGAACAGGTTTCGTTGGGATGAAAGTTGTGAGACGGCGTTCCAGACATTAAAGGAGTGTTTGATCACAGCTCCAATCTTAGCATTGCTCGAGGGGAGTGAGAAATTTGAAGTGTATATAGATGCTTCAAAGAATGGTTTGGGATGTGTGTTGATGCAGAACGCTAAAGTAATTGCCTATGCTTCTAGGAAATTGAAGCCTTATGAGGAGAATTGTCCTACACACGATTTGGAGTTGGGTGCAGTTGTGTTTGCTCTCAAGATTTGGAGACATTACCTTTATGGGGCGCCTTTAAGGTATTTTCAGATCACAAGAGTCTCAAGTACATCTTCACTCAAAAGGAGTTGAACATGAGACAGAGGAGGTGGATGGAGTTGATTGGCGATTATGACATGGATATTATATACCATGAAGTAAAATCCAATGTAGTTGCAGAAGCTTTGAGCAGGAAGAGTGTACATTCTTTGTGCACATCTATATCCTTAATGAGGTTGAGAGATGAGGTTGGGAAGTTTGGGATACATATGATCCAGAAAGGAGATGCCATGGGAGATTTGAGAGTGCAGCCTGATTTATACGATAATATTCGAGGTAAACAGGTGTTAGATCCCAAGATGGTGGAGTGGAGAGTTGGAGTAGAGAAAGGGACAGTGTCTAGATTCTCTATTCATACAGACAGTAGTTTGAGGTTTGATGGGAGGTGGTGTGCCCCTAATGATGAGGAGCTGTAAAAGACAATCATGACAGAGGCACATTGTACACCATATTCGATACAGCCAGGTGGTGATAAGCTGTATAAGGATTTAAAGAAGACTTTCTGGTGGCCTGGGATGAAGAAAGAAACAGCTGAGTTAATAGCCCGTTGTTTGACATGTCAGAGAGTTAAAGGGGAGCAGCGACGACCACAAGGTAAGATTCAGTCTTTAGAGGTACCTGAGTGGAAGTGGGAATCCATTTCCATGGATTTTATCGTGGGTTTGCCAAAGAGTCAGCAGGGTAACAACATGATATGGGTTATAGTGGATCGACAAAACAAGTCAGCTCATTTTGTGCCAATGAAAGAAACATGGA
This sequence comes from Silene latifolia, assembly GCF_048544455.1. Lineage (NCBI taxonomy): Eukaryota > Viridiplantae > Streptophyta > Magnoliopsida > Caryophyllales > Caryophyllaceae > Silene > Silene latifolia. The sequence continues at coordinate 394,830,913 of NC_133538.1, forward strand.
CTAAGGCACAATTAGCTATGGCTTATCGGAAGAATGTGCTAAGGTTACATGGGGTACCTAAAGACATAGTATCTGACAGACATGCGAGGTTTATCTCAAGATTTTGGAAAGAGTTGTAGGAGTCTTTGGCAACCACATTGAAGATGAGTACAGCATTTCATCCTGTAACAGACGGTCAGACAAAGAGAACAATTAAGACTCTTGAGGATATGTTACGAGCTTGTGTGATGGATTTTGGTGGTAGCTGGGAATAGAGGTTAGATTTGATTGAGTTTTCCTACAACAACAGCTATCACACTAGTATTGGCATGGCGCCATTTGAGGCTTTATATGGGAGGAGATGTAGGAGTCCGATTTGTTGGGACGGCAGTGCTGAGGTAGTGGTTTTAGGACCAGAGATGGTACATGAGATGGTTGAGCAGATTAAGATGATCAGGGAAAGGATGAGAGCAGCTCAGGATAGGCAAAAGAGTTATGCAGATCTACATCGTTGGGATATATAGTTTCAGGTTGGGGAAAAGGTTCTTCTGAAAGTGTCTCCTATGCATGGGGTCATGAGATTTGGGAAGAAAGGCAAGCTGAGTCAAAAGTTCATAGGACCATATGAGATCTTAGACCGGTTTGGAGAGGTTGCTTACCGTTTGGCTTTACAGTCTTCTTTGGATATGGTGCATAATGTGTTTCATGTATCTCAGCTGCAGAAGTATGTGAGTGATCCGTCACATGTGTTAGAGGCAGAGAACATAGAGCTAGATGGGTCCTTGTCTTACCTTGAGGTGCCTAAGCAGATTCTTGACCGGAAGGTTAGGAAGACTAGAAATGGTGAGACGGTCTTGATTAAGATTCTTTGGTCTAATCATGAGGTTGAGGAGGCTACATGGGAGGCAGAGGAGTCCATGAGAGAGCGCTATCCGTTTCTTTTTTATCAGGTATGTATGGTTACGGGGACGTAACCTTGTTTCTTTTAGGGGGGTAGGAGATGATCGCGAAGAGTTTTTGCATCTTTTAATGTTTTTTTTGGTATAGTTAGTAGTGAGTTGTGTCGGGTTGAGTTTGGGTTGGTAGCATGTGTCGAAGTTTTTGTGTTGAGTTTTGTTTTGGTTGTAGTGTCGGGAGTGTGGTAGTCTATTTTTATTTTGTTGTGGTTTGAACTTCGGGGACGAAGTTCTTTTTAAGGAGGGAAGACTGTAATACTACGGTTTTATGAGTCTCTGGGTAATCTATCGAGTGGGCCTTACTCTGTCGAGTAAGGGTGTTTGGAGTTACGAAACAGTAGTCTGCCTGTAGGGTACTCGATCGAGTAGACTTGGCACTCGATCTAGTCTGTTAGTTACTCGATCGAGTAGCTCGGTTGACGGGTAATATTTTGACGGGTTTTGTTAATGACGCGGATTAGTATATATTTTATATCGTCTTCTTCCCTAAACACTATTCATAAATCTAATTCACTCAAAGGAGGTTTAAAACTACGTTGTTCTCTTCATCCGCGTTATTGACAAATCCCATAGCTTGAGAGGTCGGAATTCATCGTTCTTTGTGTCCTTGCGATCCTTGCGTCAAGGGTAAGATATACATACCAATTTTATAGCATTTAATTAACTTTGTTTAAACCCTAATTTGGGGGATTGGGGGTTTTTATGGTTAGTTGTGCTAGTAGTAATTATGTGATCATGTGATAGGAGGAGGATTCATAGAGGGGATGTTTTGATACAGCTGTTGAGATCGTCTGCTTGTGTTTGCATTCCAGGTAGGGTTTCCCTACTCAGTATTAGTCACATAATGTGGTTTGGTGTTGATTGTGATTGTTGTTAAAGTATAATATTGGTACTGTGACGGTTGTTGGATTTTATCATTATTAGTTGTTGTTGATTGTATCTGTTTGTGATCTTCGGGGTGCGTCCCTGGCTGAGTGGAGTCACTTGCGGGAGTGGCTTCACGCCCATGATTCGCCTTTTGTGGAACCCTCCACATAAGGGATGTGCACATTAATGGATTTGGGTTTATCGCTCGATGGAGATGAGCGGGGCTTAGGTGGGAACGGTTGCGGTCCCCCACTGGCGGCGAGGAGTAACCTGTTGCGATGGGTACTCTGGAAGGGCTACACACTTTAGTGTGTAGTCAGTATTGAGGATTTGGTGTTGGAGTTTGGGATGATGTGACGATTGAGCTGTGTTGATTTCTATTTTATTGTGATTATATAATTGTGTGATTAGTACTGACCCCGTCTTTGTTTTATAAAATTGTGGTGATCCATTCGGGGATGGTGAACAGTTGTTGAGCAGTTTGATATGGTGCTTCTGGGCTAGCTGGGATGAGTCATCACTTGCAGTTAGAAGAGTCTTCCGCTGTTGTCAGGCATTTTGTTTAGCTAGTAGGCCTTTGGATTTTTGGAGAACATGTATTATACTTTCCTCAGTTTGGTTTTGGATTGTAATCACTTAAACTTTATCACTATTTAAATTATGTTTCGTTATTGTCTTTTGATTATCATTGCCTCGGAAAACCGAGTTGGTAACGTTCTTATACCTGAGTGGTCCTGGTAAGGCACTTGGAGTATGGGGGTGTCACAGTATGGGTTTCTCATACCCAAGGGAGGAGGTGGGTATGAGATTGATACCCATGGGTATCAAGTAATAAAATCAGAAAACATGAAAAAAAACTTAAATGGAACATTTTAAATGAAATTTATTTTACATTTATTTGATTAACTCTTCATTTTCAGGATTTTTTAGTATCAAAAATAATTATTTTTAATGTTGTATTTTATATTTTTTTAACCTTGATGAAGTTCGATCCCATTCCAACCGAAATTAAAACAAACACATGGTATGAGGAATCAAGTTCCAAACTTATACGACCCGGGTATGATTCCTGATCTAAACCCATACCCACGCGCGAACCAAACACCCCCTTACTAATTAACTTGCCTTAGTGTCACGGTCCGGTACTTCTGACGGATCATGGTGCGCACCCTTGCCCAACTCTAGGGCAAGAATGCAAGCAACAAGGGTCTCGTACTAGTGACAGATCGCCCACTAGCACGTTTCTCGGGACTCGGGGTGTGTGTCGGGAATCCTAGTCACGATTATCAAGTCCTCCACACGAAAGCAATAAAAGTAAGCAATACGATTATTGAAAGCAAGCAACAAGCAATAACAAGCTTTTGGATGAGAAGCGGTTTTTGATTGACTAGAACCTCTCATAGAGGCAAATTGGATAGTTTGGTCCTGGTAGCAGGATACATTGATAGTGCAGAATAGCGATATGTTTTCTAAATGCCTAAAAATATATCTTAAACTAAAAAAAAGACTCCAATATTCGACACGCAGGAAGTAGCCTTGGAGTACTAAATAAAACTAAAAACAGAAATGAAAATACATAAGCGGAAATATAAAATCTAAGGGCTCGAAGCAAAAGGACCGCGCGCGCAATTCTCAGGAATTATGCGGCTAAATGTGCGGCTCCTTACAATCCCCCCACCTAATATGTTGCCGCCCTTATCAACACAAAAATCTCGAACGACGCTTCAGTGAGACATCCTTGGTGAGCTGTGGTCGTCAATGCTGTATTGAGGTTTGGCTTTATCTTGAGTCCGACTCGTAGATAATTCTCGGTCCACACCATGATCGGATTCATCGTCCCTTCAAGAATAGAGTGTATTTCCTTGACGGTGAGACTCCCGAACATCATGTCCTCTAAGTTTATCACTCGCCTCTGGTCATTCTGGGAAGTCCAAGTCCTCGTTGCTCGAGCGGAAACTTCACGAGATCGTTCCAGGTGTTGGCTCCAGTGCACCTTCACCTTATCCATCACCACTTCAGTACCTGGATTCAAGGGTAGGTAGGTTCTCCAGGACGCCGAATCAACACTTCGGCGCAGCCCCCTGATGGTACGAGGCCTACTTGTTTGGGTCAACTGACCCTCAAACTAAGACGTCGATTCAGCACATCGACGCAGCCCCCTAATGTCACGAGGCCCTCTTCTTTGGGTCTCATGACCCTCATTGTCTACTCCCTTTGAGGTGGGAGACTCTCATTTTGTCTCTCGGGCCACTTAGCAGCGTAGTTAGCCCGAGTCTTGTTCATCCTCGGTTCCGCTGAACCATTGGGTACTCTCCAAGATTGTGTCCCCCGTCTCGGCGTCGATATCACCCTCATTATCGATATCCGAGAGTTCCCATTTTCCTCGTCTGCATCCACGGTCTTTACTACGAAGGACACCATCAGCAGCACCGAACCGTCACTTGGCTTTATCACTACTAATGCTCTCTTAAAGAACTGCATCCCGACTACTAACTTTAAGTCATCTAACGGAACGGTGGTGAAGTCGAGCTCCCCTGCCTATTCACCCACCTGAACCGCGACTTTCTTAGCCACTCCTTAGACACGTCTCATCTTCCCATTAACTGGCTTGAGGCAGTTGTTCGTGTCGCTCAGAACTAGTCTCTATCAATCAGCTTCCTCTTTAGTCACGAAGTTGTGCGATGCACCCGCGTCGATCATGGCTCGTGCTTTCCTCCCATTCACCATCAAGTCCACGTACATGAGCCCGGTGGATTACTTGGTGAGGGTTTCGTCCAACTTTCCCATCGCACTTATCCTCTGTAGTGAGCTCATACGCGGCTGGTCTTCCTCGATCGTCACCCGAATCTTCGTCATATTCTTGGTGATAGTCGACCAGTGCCCCGTCAAGACGCTCTTGAGCCCCCTTTGGCATCTTCTTAATCATTGCGTTGAACTCGGCCTTGTTGGAATATTCGGCCATCATGTGAGGACCCTTGCATAAAAAGCACGCGAACGGTTTCTTTGTTGTAGACGCAGTTGAGTTTTCCACCTTTGAAGATGAGCTTGTGGGCGAGTTCGAACTGCTCGACGCTTGAGCTTGGCTCCCCTATGAGCGAAACCGACCGTTCCCAACTGAAATCGAACTAGCTTGTGGCTTCCTTCCGTTGAACCCAATTTGAAGCACACCAGTATTCTCCGTTGGTGCCACCTCTCGAGGTACCTCTGCTAGATAAGTTTGACGTTATTGTCATACAGATGGCGGTGATCAACTGGTCCCTAAAAGTCACACCTATAGGATACGTCTTGAGTGATGTGACGGTATGAAAATACAGTCATGTAGATGCCAAATTTGACTAACCAAATTAGTTCTGAGTTATTTGACTAATAAATTAGTCAAAATGTGATGTTGAGATCTTATATTTAATACGGATTAAATATCATGGGCTAAAGGCGAATTAATCAGTTAATTCGTAAAATTGAATATAAACGTTTTATATTTAATTAAATGTGTATTGAATATAATTATACAATACTGTTTTGTCGGACATGTATTAAGAATTCAACTGACCCGTATTATTAGTTGATGCCTTAATTTCCGATAACCGATAACAGTTTATAATCAGACCGCGTCGTATACACTTAGCAAGCTTTGGACCGGACCACGAGTTTAAGTAAAGAGGAAATGAAAAGCCCATTTCCTCTTACCCACTCGGTTTGGCCGAGAATTACAAAGACAAAAGGAGGGTTTCCTCCTCTTGTCTAACCCAATCTCATTTGCTAACAAGAATTAGGGTTTTGGGAATTGTGCCTCTCAGAACTCGGATCTCACATCCAACACAACTCACAAAAACCATCCTCTCAATATTGCAAAGGCAATTAGAGGAATTGATCTAGCACAAGGGCATTACTCGGACTATCTTGGGTGCATCGTTTAGGAGGAGATTAGCTTTAATCTCTCATTGCCTTATTGCACTAGGACCGAAGGTTATTCCTACATCTTTGTCGTTTCTTTATGTTTATCGTTTTATGACAATATTCACATGTAAATTTTGCGTTATAATCCTATAATTAAAGGGCATTATACGGATATTACCCTTCAAGTGGTATCAGAGCGAGGCCACGTAAAATTTTATATGTGTTTTTCATCAAACGATTGTTGAAACGATGAATTATGGTTAAAAAAATGTCACGGCTCACATTTTTTCACTCGGCAGCCATATTTTTTTACTCGGCAGAAATTTTTTAATTTGCTGCGTTTTTTTTGGTTGCATTGGGGACCGTGTCTTGTTCACACGATTGCTCTTGTTGTTGTTTTGTCTCGAAAACCAAACCGTGCCATGAATTACACGGCTGTTTTGTTTTAAATTTCATGTTGTTTTTACGTGTTGTTATTTTATACAGAGATTATAGCAACATGTCAAGTTTTTGTCAATTGTCAAATTTGTTTTAATGCGTTTTTGATCGAATTTGCAATTGATTTTGTCTCGACAAACTGTTTCACGAGGGTTTTGAAGTTTCAGCCATATAAGCATTCGATCGAGCGTATTTCTACTCGATCGAGTGCTGTTCTGTCTTGTTTTTGCTCGATCGAGTCCCTGTTGTACTCGATCGACCCTGTTTTAAAAACTTTTGCTCGATCGAGTCCCTGTTGTACTCGATCGACCTGCTTTCAAAACCCCTCTGCTCGATCGAGTTGTCCTCGTACTCGATCGAGTAGATTTGCTGATATAAGCTCTCGATCGACCTCCAGTTTAGTCGATCGAGTGCTCCCTGATTAGCATACCCCTCGATCGACTTGCAGTTCAGTCGATCGACCCTTTTAGGTCCTCGATCGAGCACTCATGTCCCTGGATCGAGGGATTTCGTCTTTAACAGCTTTGAAAATTTGTTTCTTTTGATTTAAATTTTCTTTTGGCTTAGATATGTACTTTATACGGATATAGTACACTCGCTTAATAGTGAATTGATTCACTCACGTACCATATAGTTGTTTTAAAGCGTCTTTAAAATGACGGATTATAATGGATTAAAATTAAATGATAGAAGCGGTTTTATCACATGAATTTTAATCATTAAAAGGTGGTTTGGATAAATTTAACATAATTACGGAATTATGTCACGGATGAATTTGTTTTTAGTTGATGCATTTTTATTTATCGTTAATTTATGAATGTCGTGAATGCCTTTTTATTACGTATTTATCTTTTTTACAAACGGTTGTAACTTAGTGTGGCCTTAGTAGAACGTGTTACCGTAATGATGGAACACGGTCTTGGTTGTATTTTGAGATCTCGCATCTCCGTTTTGGATTTTTCACTTGTAATTACAGTTTTAATTAGAATGTAAATAGGTTTATATTTGTAATTTTAAATTGTAATTTTTGAGAAGACCAAAGATGGAGACCAGATGCTCACTCCCGCTACTTGGATCAAGATGGAACATCAAGACAAGCTTTTCGGGTCCAACGGTGGATTCCAAAGATGTATTTTGTTCTTACACTAGGATAGGCCACACTAGGAAATTTTTATTTACGTATTGCATTCCTTTATTTATTTTTCGCAACGATTATTTGCATCATATTCCGCCTAAAAACCAAACCACCTATAATTTATTGCATGAAAACTGACACATATAGAGGTCACGAGTTAGTTTTCATTGACATTCTCATGTCACACGTTTTAAGCCATCATCCAAATAAATTCATTCACGACAGACGCTAGTTATTCGTTCACTTAAAATGAATTATAATTTTGTTGATGGGATCTTCCTCGTATAAACGAAAATTGAGAACGGTCTTTATAGGTCAAACTCCAATGAGTCCCTTCTTCGTCGGTAGGCATACTATGACCCCTTCTACGTCGGGTAAGTTGGAACCGATTGACCTATTTTATCTCAACACTATGGTCACTCGTACGATCCTGTGACTATGGTGGACTATAGATAGGATTTACGGAAATCTATCGACCAAGAGTTCTTCCTAAGAATTAGCTAAACAATTGGCTTATCGCCATTAAATTGAGTCTTGGGATCACTTGTATCATTCTTGAGGGAGATCAATTATGCAAGTGGGAGAGTCTACATGTTTAAAATGATTTTAAAATAGACTTAAATCACCTCGATGAGTTGCTTATTTCGTTTTGTTTTTCTTTCTTTTTCAGTGTAGATCACGTTTTTAAACTGCTAAACTACAAATGGCTGGTTCTACTGATAACCCAATGCCAAGTGCCACATTGGACCGTGAGTCCTGGCTTAGGATCTTCATGAATCGATGAATCAGTCTACTCGATCAAGAATGATGGATCCAACTTCGCGGACTCGGGAGGCGGCATTACGGAATGCTTGCCGCTGACGGAAGCTCAAATATCTCTTGGAGCCTATCCCGGCAAACCCAGGTCCCACGGCTAGAGCTGCAGAAGTCACCAAGTTTAATGATTTCTGTATGGAAGCGGGTGCGATTAAAAACGTACTCATTTTTGCAATGGAACCCAATTTGCAGAAACGCTTCATAGCCCATGGTGCAAACAAGATTTTCACCACGCTCACCAAGGAATTCTCGAAAGCACCGAGAATCGTGACCTATGAGCATACCACTCGCTTCTTTGATGCGAGACTCGAAGGGCCAACCGGTTAGCCCACACATTCTCGCATGATTGAGAATGTCGAGAAACCGGAGACCTTTAATCGTAACATCGGCGAGAATATTGTTATCGACCGTATTCTTCATTCACTCCACGATGGTTATTCGCAATTTAGAGCGAATTACTATATGAATGATTTGAAGAAAACTCCCCATGAATTGCACTCCCTCCTCGTACGCACCGAGAAGGACATGAAGTTCAGTGGGAGCTCGAAACAGATGTTCTCGTTGTGTCAAACAAAGGAAAGGTAAGGGCAAAGCTCCGCAAACCTAACAAAAGAGGGTAAGGCGAAGTTCAAGAAGTCGGGTTCAGGTAAGAGTGGTCCTGGTGAGGCGAGCAACTCATCGGGCATGACAAAGAGCAAGAGTGAAAACATGGAATGCCATCATTGCCACAAGATCGGGCATTGGAGACGCACATGTCCTCTTATCATGAGGACTTAAAGGCCGGTCGTGTTAAACCTGTTGGTATGTCTTCTCTCTCTTCTACTTTTATTCATATGATTGAGATTAACCACGCAAGTTACGGAACTTGGGTACTTGATACTGGTTGTGGTTCTCATCTGTGTAATCATGTGCAGGGGCTCCGAAACATCGAACCCCTCGTAAAGGGTGAGGTGGACCTGCGTGTTGGGAATGGAGCAAGAGTAGCTGCCATCTCCAAGGGGACAAATGTGATCCAGCTTCCTAGCGGATTCGAGTTGTCATTATATGACTGTTATTATGTTCCTAGTCTTTCGAAAAACATTATTTCAGGTTTCGCACTTGATAAACTTGGTTTTTCATTTGTAATAGAAAATAATACTTGCATTTTCTCATTACACGATATGATTTCTGGCAAGGCAGTCTCCATGAACGGAATTTATGTTTTAGATCGAGACCAAAATATTACACGTAATGAATAAAAAGTTAAAGGTTGGTGACAAAGATCAAACGTATCTATGGCACTGCCGTATGGGACACATTAATGAGAAACGCGTAAAACAGCTCATCAAACATGGAGCTATCTCGGCATTTGATTTTCAATCATTTGGCACGTGTGAATCATGTCTCATCGGTAAGATGACTCGGATTTCCTTCAAAGGTGTTGGAATGCGCGCTGCTGACCTATTAGGACTCATACACACGGATGTATGTGGCCCTATGTCAATCACCGCACGAGAAGGCTATAGGTATTTCATCACTTTCACGGATGATTTAAGTAGATATGGCTATGTCTACTTAATGAAGCATAAAAGTGAATCCTTTGAGAAATTCAAAGAATACCAAAATAGGGTACAGAACCTACTTGGTAGAAAGATAAAAACACTACGTTCAGATCGTGGTGGCGAGTATCTTTCTCACGAGTTTGATCAACACCTTAAAGACTCGTGGGATCGCCCTACGCTTAACTCCACCTGGAACACCTCAATTGAATGGTGTGTCCGAACGGAGAAATCGAACACTACTTGATATGGTTCGATCCATGATGAGTCACACGCTTTTACCTCGATTCATTATGGAGTTATGCTCTATTGTCACCGCTCTAATACTTAACCGAAGTCCGTCTAAAGCTCATGACAAGACTCCATATGAACTATGGAAGGGAACGGTCCCCAACTTGTCCTTTATACGGGTTTGGGGCTGCGAGGCTTATGTCAAGTGGAGACACGAAGATAAGCTCGGCCCGCGATCGGTCAAGACATACTTTATAGGTTATCCTAAAGGATCACGTGGTCATTACTTCTATTCGCCAACCGAACAACGTGTTTTTGTTATATGAAAGTGCGACATTCTTAGAGAAGGAATTTCTCGAGAATGCAAAGAGTGATAGAACCTTCGACCATGTCTGAGAGATTCCAAACCAAACACCGAGCAACCATTGGAGGAACCTACTCCTTCAATCCCTACCGGTGAATATTCCCGAGGAACCTAGGAGGTCGGGAAGAGTCTCTATTCCTCCGGACAGATACATTGGTATGGTCGAGGAACATGACATAGATGACGTTCTACTCTTGACGACTAGTGAACCCGCAACCTATAAAGGTGCCGTGACCGATTCGACTCGAAACTATGGCTTGAGGCCATGCAATCCGAGATGGACTCCATGTATGAGAACAACGTGTGGGATCTTGTTGACTTACCCGCTAAGGTTCGTCCCCTTCAATGCAAATGGCTTTACAAGATAAAGCATTCTGTGGAAGGTCAACAAGATATCTACAAAGCACGACTAGTTGCTAAAGGTTTCACCCAAGTGCCAGGTTTGCACTACGATGAGATTTTTGCACCCGTAGTCATGTTGCGTTCCATCCGGATTATCTTAGCGATAGCCGCTTTTCATGACTATGAAATTTGGCAAATGGACGTGAAAACCGCCTTCTTAAACGGCTTTTTGGAGGAAGAGTTGTACATGGTACAACCCGAAGGTTTTATCGATCCAAAGACATCCTAAGAAAGTGTGCAAGCTTAAGCGTTCCATTTATGGACTTAAGCAAGCATCAAGGAGTTGGAATCATCGCTTCGACCAAGTGATAAAAGAAAATGGATTTACTCGATCGGGCGAGGAACCATGTCTATATATCAAGTCGAGTGGGAGCAAGATTGTCTTCCTAATATTGTATGTTGACGACATACTCCTGATTGGGAATGACATACCTCTCTTAACTTCGGTGAAAGTATGGTTGAAAAACCATTTCCAGATGAAAGATCTGGGAGAGGCACAAAGAATTCTAGGCATCCGCATCTATCGAGATAGATCACGTCGGATGTTATCTCTCGATCAGAGTCTTACATAGACAAAGTCCTAGAGAGATTCAAAGATGACTAACTCCAAGAAGGGGTTCCTTCCTATGGCTCCAGGGGTGCATTTGAGCAAGTCTCGTGCACCGAGACACCGGAAGAGAAAGAGCGCATGGCATGGATACCTTATGCCTCGGCAATAGGATCTATCATGTATGCCATGATATGCACACGTCCGGACGTGGCATATGCATTGAGTATGACGAGTCGATTCCAACAAAGACCCGGGTGAACCACATTGGTTGGCTGTCAAGAACATTCTTAAGTACCTACGGAGGACTAAAGATTGGGCATTGACTTATGGAGGCGAACAAAAGCTATGCGCAACCGGTTCGCAGATGCTAGCTTCCAAACGGATCGTGATGACTCGAAATCTCGATGCGGATTCGTTTTACTCTTAATGGCGCTGCGCATCACCGAAGAGTTCAAACAAACTGTTAAAGAGATTCTACGACCGAGTCCGAGTACTATGTTGCGTCGAAGCTACAAAGGAAGCGATATGGATGCGTCAATTCTTACATGGGCTATCCGTAGTGCCTAGTTCGAATGACCCGATCACCATCTATTGCGACAATAGTGGTGCCATCTTCCAGGCTAAGGAGCCAAAGTCTAGCAACAAGTCTAGACATGTACAACGGAAAGCTCATCTAATCCGGGATTACGTGGAGCAAAAGGAAGTAGTGATAGAAAAGATTGCTACAGATGATAACATAGCAGATCCTCTCACTAAACCATTACGACAAGATAAGCATGAAGGGCACGTTAATTCCATGGGAATTAAACGTGTTCCTAAGTTGTAGTACTCTTTTATGGATTAGATTCATTCGCTTTTGTACTCTATACAACCTCATCGTTTTGATATTTATATGTTTTGTTTTTCATGTGGATTTGTACGACAAATTTTGAACACCACAAAGTGAACTGAACGAACATTATATTTTTCAGTCCTTAATTGCCCACATGAGCTGATAACTCTGGCAATTATTTTGTGACGTTGGTTGATGGTGGGTTCAACGAGCCATAAGTCAACCGGTTGACTGACCAATCACAGAGGCGATTTATACGGATATTTCGTAGGACACAATTGTGACATCGACGTGGAGTCCTAAATGTTTTATAACATTCGTTGCCCGGTCGTGGATAGGACTTCCATGGTGATCCTAAGAGTCGATTCTTTGACTATCGACTGTCTCTTGAGACTAAGGCAGATTTTGGGTGACTTTGGTTTCTTTCTCACGGTCATCCGTAACGGGGGCCAAGTAGATTTTTTCCTGGTCATTTCATGCTTTGTGCTTAGATCGGAAGGAGTTCGAGTTGAAGGAAATATTCAGCCTTTATCGTGTACTCGATATTTCTCGGGGCCACTCGAGGAGTCAGAATCGAAATGCATGGCCATGCTCGGATACGGATTCGTTTTATCGTTAAGTTACTCTCTAGTCGGGAAACCACTCTAGATACGATCGATTGTAAATACGACCTTTGCGGATCCAGATCTGCAAATTGTTTTACATTGAGTGGGAGAAATTTTAAATGAATATGAGAATCGGTTATCGCACATACACTTGTACGGACAAGTGGGAGTTTGTTGGAGCTTGTGTCCTCCAGTTAGTGCGGATAACGTCATTGCACATACACTTGTACGGACAAGTGGGAGCTTGTTGGGGTTAGTGTCCTTAACGCTTAGTGCAAAGACTTATAAACCTCTAAAAGGATCAAAGGGTATACTGTGTATCATAATCAGTTGATCCACGTTTATCAATAACGGTTGGCTTGCTAGATAAGTTTGACGTTATTGTCATACAGATGGCGGTGATCAACTGGTCCCTAAAAGTCACACCTATAGGATACGTCTTGAGTGATGTGACGGTATGAAAATACAGTCATGTAGATGCCAAATTTGACTAACCAGTTAGTCTGAGTTATTTGACTAATAAATTAGTCAAAATGTGATGTTGAGATCTTATATTTAATACGGATTAAATATCATGGGCTAAAGGCGAATTAATCAGTTAATTCGTAAAATTGAATATAAACGTTTTATATTTAATTAAATGTGTATTGAATATAATTATACAATACTGTTTTGTCGGACATGTATTAAGAATTCAACTGACCCGTATTATTAGTTGATGCCTTAATTTCCGATAACCGATAACAGTTTATAATCAGACCGCGTCGTATACACTTAGCAAGCTTTGGACCGGACCACGAGTTTAAGTAAAGAGGAAATGAAAAGCCCATTTCCTCTTACCCACTCGGTTTGGCCGAGAATTACAAAGACAAAAGGAGGGTTTCCTCCTCTTGTCTAACCCAATCTCATTTGCTAACAAGAATTAGGGTTTTGGGAATTGTGCCTCTCAGAACTCGGATCTCACATCCAACACAACTCACAAAAACCATCCTCTCAATATTGCAAAGGCAATTAGAGGAATTGATCTAGCACAAGGGCATTACTCGGACTATCTTGGGTGCATCGTTTAGGAGGAGATTAGCTTTAATCTCTCATTGCCTTATTGCACTAGGACCGAAGGTTATTCCTACATCTTTGTCGTTTCTTTATGTTTATCGTTTTATGACAATATTCACATGTAAATTTTGCGTTATAATCCTATAATTAAAGGGCATTATACGGATATTACCCTTCAACCTCTCCCTCCCCGTGGAAATCGAAAAGACGCTCCGCAGCCGATATGGCTGAAGATAGAGTCTTGGAGTTCTGTCTCATTACCTTGTATTGAGCACACCTTTTCAATGCGTTGACGAACTCGAATGTCATGTCCATCTCGGTCATTTCCGTAATCTCGAGCATGCACGCTGAGAATTCCCTCACATAGTCCCGGATTCATTTGGTGTGCTTTACTTCCTTCAGCTTCCTCCGAGCGACAAACTCGGTGTTCTCGGGGTAAAAGTGATCCTTCAAAATCCTCTTGAAGTCGGTCCACGATGTTAGCGTGATCGTGCCCGCTTCGATCTCCATGTACCTAGCCCGCCACCACATCTTGGCATCGTCCACAAATATATACTTGTCGTGTTGACTTTTCCTTCTTCGTCGAGCCCACTTACTCGGAAGTATTGCTCCATATTGAAGACGAAATTATCGACCGCTTTTGAATCTCTCGCCCCATCGTAGGTGCGAGGTTGGTGTGCCTTCACCTTATGGCCCCCTGATGATTTCCCGTCATTGGCCACCGCTTTCAAGAGCGTCTCTAGCTCCTCGATCTTTCGATGGAGATGAATAATTTCTTCTGACTGATCATCGGGGATTGCCTCACTGATCACTTGGATCCAGGTCTCCATCCCGATCATTGTCCACTAGAAGCCACTAACCGTCTTTTCCAACTCCTCGAGGCTCTCCTCCATTCGGATCACGATGCCTTCGAGTTTTGGAAGTTTATTGTCGAACGCGTCCACTAAGTATCCCACTCGTTCCTCCATACTCTTGCCCAATTTCTCAATTCCGATGAACAAATGCGACTTGCAGAAACCTGTCCGAAGACCGCGCTCTGATACCAAATTTCACGGTCCAATACTTTTGTCGGATCGTGGTGCTCACCCTTGCCCAACTCTAGGGCAAGAATGCAAGAAACAAGGGTCTCGTACTAGTGAGGGATCGCCCGCTAGCACGTTTCTCGGGACTCGGGGTGTGTGTCGAGAATCCTAGTCACGATTATCAAGTTCGGCAAACGAAAGCAATAAAAGTAAGAAATACGATTATTGAAAGCAAGTAACAAGCTTTTGGATGAGAAGCGGTTTTTTTATTGACTAGCACCTCTCATAGAGACAAATTTGATAGTTTGGTCCTGGTAACAGGATACATTGATTGTGCAGAATAGCGATATATTTTCTAAATGCCTAATAACATATCTTAAACTAAAAACGAGACTCCAAGATTCGACACGCAGGAAGTAGTCTTGCAGTACTAAATGAAACTAAAAACAGAAAGGAAAATACATAAGCGGAAATATAAAATCTAAGGGGTCGAAGTGAAAGGACCGCGCGCGCAATTCTCAGGGATTATGCGGCTAAATGTGCGGCTCCTTGCACTTAGCTTCTTCAGGTGAGAAGCAGTGAATTTTTAATATAGCTCTAAGTCTCTAACTGGGTCTCAAACAGCATGTGTTTAGCATTATTTTCCTCATCATCCTCAATCTTGAACTTGTATTTTCATCTATAATATGATACCTTATTTGAAACCTGCATCATAAGAGAAAAAAAGGTAAATAAAAGCTGATATTTAGTTGTTATGGTTCACACTTCTCCTGTTGGAACTATGCCCCAGAGCAATCGTTATGAAACGTTTTGAACAAATTTCATACAGTGTAATTATTAATGGAGATTAATAATTAGATGACATTTTATTATTATCTTATTAAGGTGTTAATACGATGATGAATCCTTGATTAAATTGGTATTACTTGACATCATAATGGAGATTATGATAATTAGAGTCAAGTATTATAGAGTTTAGTCTAAAAGTGTTCTTGGTCGTTGGATCATCAGAACGGGACTATGATAATCCGGATAGATCAATATATTGATAACGGTACTCATAAGATGAGTATTAATGAATCTCATTCATTAAGTTATAATATAGATAATGCATATGGAGATATGATTATTGAACGTGATCAACAGTGAGATTTCCCAAATGGTTATTATTACCTATACACTGTCAATGTGGAAACTCTTTTAAGGAGTAATTGTATATTTTATCCTTTAACCTGAGATCATCATTGTAGTTAATAGACTACTTATTGTACTTAGATACCGGACACCTAGTGTGTAAAAATGCTAGTTGAATGGTCATTGGGTATAATTAAGTACCTATGTAGTTAGTGGTGAGTCAAGATGGAATCCGTCAACTCAAGGTAATGAGTTTCAACTCTATGTTGTCATTAATCTTATTGGTCATATAAAGACCTTGGCCAGGGCATGCGAATGTTTTAAGAAAGGAGTTTCTTAAAGTCATTCTTGACCGATAATGATCGACATGTAACATAGTGGTCGTCTCGTGTTATTCACGCTATCCGGCCGTCGGGGAGTGTTGTTAGACGCCAACCTCGATTAATAGTTAATGAGATTAATTATTACTGATTTACCGATGAACCTATGTGGTCACACACCTACGGTGTGATATTTAACGTTTACGGCTATTTAATTTATTATGAGATAATTAATTAAATAATCTCGATGACATATTTTTATATTGTCCGCTAACACGAAAATATAATTAATATCAGATAAATGTGTGTATGAGAGACCGAGACGTGATTTGGCTATGAGGGCCACGTACGCGCATGTCACTTGGCAAATTGGAATTGTTAGCATACCATGCTTTTATACGTGTCATATGGATAGTCATCCCTTAAGTGTTAAGGGAATGACTCACGTAATCAATCTAGTATGTTTGTGCCTTGATGCCCAAGCATTCAGTTAATATAAATAGCCATCGTCTGGTGAGAATTTTATTAGATAAGAAGGATATATAAAATCACCCCTCTCTAATACATACATATAAAAGAGAATTTTCTCTATAGTCCAAGGTCGTCTCAAGAGTTGAGAGCGTTAGTTTATCTACCGGTGTGGATACACTAAAGACTCCGTATTTTCAGGGTTAGACCAATTTATTGTCTACACATAAAGTATGTGTCCCATTACCCAGTTTTACAAGTTTTTAAATGCAATAGGTCTCAGGAGGACCGCTTTTCTGTCTTCCGCTACTACATGTAATGTACCGTGGTCCCTTCATCTCCTGCATAAATAAAAGCAAATATTAAGCATGCATTTTAATTAAAAGAAGGGAAATGATAAATACAACCCAATGAATGTGTTGTATTTAAGGAACTAAAAAAGGAAATAAATACTTAATACATGCATTAAGGCCCTGTTCTTTTGGACTGAAAATAATCTGATCTGAACTGAACTGAACTTATAGGATCTGAACTGAACTAAACTTAACTTATAGGATCCGAATCGAATCAACTTATAGAATCTCGAATCGAATCAACTTATAGGATCTCGAATCGAACTTATAGGATCTGAATCGAATCGAATCAACTTATAGGATCTAAAGTGAACTTAAATTAAGTGAGGTATAGGATCTCAATCAATCGAATCAACTTATAGGATCTCGAACTAAACTTATAAGATTCGAATCGAATCGAACTTATAGGATCGAATCGAATCGAACTTATAGGATCTGAATCGAATCAACTTATAGGATCTGAAGTGAACTTAAATTAAGTGACTTTAAGTCCAAAAGAACAGGGCCTTAGGATCCGAAGTGACTTTAAGTCCAAAAGAATCGAACTTAGGCCCCTGTTCTTTTGGACTTAAAGTCACTTAATTTAAGTTCACTTCGAGATCCTATAAGTTCGATTCGGTTCAGCCGATCCTATAAGTTCGATTCCGATTCGATCCTATAAGTTGATTGATTCAGATCTTATAAGTTCGATTGATCCTATAAATTCGATTCGATTCGGTTCGATCCTATAAGTTCGATTGAATCCTATACCTCACTTAATTTAAGTTTACTTGATCCTATAAGTTCGATTCGATTCGATTCGATCCTATAAGTTCGATTCGAATCCTATAAGTTCGATTCGATTCTCGATTCTATAAGTTCGATTCGATTCCGATCCTATAAGTTGATTAAAGTTCGATTCGAATCCTATAAGTTCGATTCGATTCGAGTTAGTTTCAAATCAAAAGAACAGAGCCTAATTGCATTAATTTATGTGTAATTTATTCGCTAATTTCTAAATTAATAACAAATTTGGAAGGATATTAAATGTTTAAATACAACCCAGTGGGTTGTATTTATCATTTTCCTTAAAAGAATTGGAGCAGTATATTTGTGTGAGTGTGAGGAGTATATTAAGCATGCATTGTATGCATAATTTGACTGAAAATATTGCTGAAACTTCCAAACTGAAAACCATACTTCGGAACGTTTATATGCATAATTTGACTCAATTGCATACGCCCATCACTTCAACTATATCTTGCATTGGTGATCAGTACATAAGAAATCACTTGCTTTTTTTGTTGTTGTAAAGTTGCCGATTTTGTAAGTTTGACCTTAAATGAGTTTCCTCTCAGACATGGGAAAATTCGTAATGCTTGCTTGAACAACATGCTCCTCAAAACTCAGTCGTAGTACTGATATAAGAATGAAAATATTGAACATTATTAATCGAAATTTTGTTTTGCACTAAAAAACAGATTATTTGTGTTCCCCATTTACTTATCAATTTGCAGGTGAACAACACTAAGTTGAGCAATTTGAAATTTGAAAGGCACAACGGCATGCAGCAAACTTACAATAAACAAAAGATCATGAAAAATGGAAATTAGGATGTTACTTACTTGTTCATCCATTAATAAGAACATCTCTATTCCAATGTTTGTCTTAGTTTGAGAAGTGTAAATCTAGTACACGGAGTAATATTTTGGGCAGTTACACAGGATTTAGTTTAGTGCTGCAATAGTGGGAAGTTTCTTAACTAATGGAGTACTCTATGTAGTGGGGCAGTTAAATTAGTAAATTGTGTAATTAAATAATCAACGTATTTGGGTATGGATATTTGAGTAGACTAGTTGTCTCTTCGTGTCTCTCCGCACGCGTTGCGCGCGGAGTTTCAAGGACCATCTCCGTCTTCTCTTAAAACATTTAGCTTAAATATTAACATACGATTAAACTGATAAGCCCATAGTTATGGTAGTTACATACCCAAGTATTACAGATTTCTAAAAGGTGCTAGTAACACCGCAAAAAAAACATCTTGATCTGGATGTAATACGGGAGGGCGGTTCAGTTAGTTATTTAAGTCTAGTCTTAGTAAGCACAATTTTATTGTTACATGCCATTACTATTAGTCATTCTATATATGCCTGTGCTGATTCTGATACTGCTTTCCCTTCATTTATGGAAGAGATGTAGAGGCAGCGGCTGCCTTTTCCTTCTTAAGCACCTTCTTCATAGTTTGTGGCTGGATTAATTTTGCATTAGTGATGTCTGTCACCTGGCTCCCTTCAGAGCTGCTTACAACTTGGGATTGCGAAGGGTCTCCTTGAATAAGCTGATACACTTTCTGAAGCATTGTCTTTTGTGCCATCAATAACCACCTGCTTGACTACCCACTGCAGAATGTTGCTCATCACGAGCGACGTGGAAGGGCCAACTTGGACTTTAAAAGGTTTACGGTGGAGCATCTTCTGCACGACTGAAAAAGCTTGTTCGTCATCCTGCAAAGTAGTACTATAAATGTTAAGATGTAGGCCTTGGTGCATGATTTTAGGTTTTAATGTTGGTACACTCACATAATTCTTCATGTGGAATATATCTGCTGTTGACATCATGAACAGCTTCTCAGTAGTTGATGTAAATGCAGTCATTGGTAATGTTCTACTCCCATCCGAGATATCGCAGTTGAATGTGATCCTTTAAGAGGTTGTGTTCATGTGTTAGCAATGTACTAATATAGTTGTGAGGAGTGGTTTTAGCTGGGTAAAGAGGTTGTATATTCTACTTTTTTTTTGCATTGCAAATTAGAATAGTATTTTCGGGCTTACTTTGGCTCTGAGGTGCAATCGGTCTCAGAGCAAGTATCGCATATGTATGCACGGCCTGGTGGAATGCTGGATCGCTTTGCACAGTGTGAACAGCCCATGTATGCATTTACTTTGTAGAGCTCAGCAGCTGGAATAGTAACTTCTAACCAGTA
This sequence comes from Silene latifolia, assembly GCF_048544455.1. NCBI lineage: Eukaryota > Viridiplantae > Streptophyta > Magnoliopsida > Caryophyllales > Caryophyllaceae > Silene > Silene latifolia. The sequence goes on from NC_133538.1 coordinate 394,850,838, forward strand.
TTTCTCGTCTTGTAAAGTCGACTTTGCCTGTGGAAGGCAGAAGGGTAAGGTTATGCTTGCTTAGATGGATTGGTACTCTTATGCACCTGTCCTGGATAATTTAATGAACGTTGAATGCTAAAATTGTGCGCATCTTCTTAGAGCGGAGTGCGGCAATCTTAACAGTTTTCTGTGTCGGAATTGGCATTTTTACATGAACGACCCTTGATCGCAGCTCTGTCAGCGCCATGTGATGGCTGGTCATCCTACACATTTAAATAGTTGTAATATTGAGAATGCGAGTAGAAATGTTCTTGTAGTGGCTGGACCAAGAAGGTTAAGTTTGAAGTATACCAGGATGCTAGCGCTTCAGCTTTAGCTCCAACAGGTGAATGCATGATAATGGTTGACAGAGATGTTGACATTTAAAAGCCTGCATATTGTATGGTATAGAGTCAAGGTTGTTAATTATCAGCCTTAGCGGATAACCTTTATAATGCAAGTATAGTAAATGAGCGTAACCTCTGTGGTTCGATACTCTTAAGCCCTGTTAGCCCAACTGTTCTGAACTGACCAGGTGCTGGAATAAGCATGATGCAGTCGTCCTCTGCTAACTCATCCCACACAGAAATTAACAGTGGTTGTGAGGTACTGTAATCACGAATACAACAATTTTTGTACTATTAGAAGAATCGTCGAGGTTTGTTTTATTGCAGAAGGTATACTGGGGATATGTTGATTGTGGGAGTCTTACCTGTGATCAATCAGCACGACCTCACGTACTTTGGACTCACGATTAGTGCTTATTGTAACCATACGTGGTTGGTCCGCCACAAAGAGTACACCGACCACATCTGCAATGTATTTAAGAGATGTTAAAATGAGTGTACAGTTTACATTAAGCAACCGATAAGAGTATTAATAAACATGTATGGATGGAAAGTGTTACCAAACATCTGAATGCAAATATAATCAGTACTTATAATAAGATGTATATTTTTTTGAACCTTTTTTTTTCTAAAAAAACAACAAAACAAATAGTTGTTTGTTAGATTTTCTTTTATTCATTTAGATTTTTCTGCTTATGATAATGATGTAGGCATGTTTATCCATCTGATAGTCTAAATTAAAGTGAGGGGCAAAAACAAAAGTCTTCTTACTAAATACATTGAATAATAATGGAAGCCTGCATTAAAAAAAATTGAGTTTAATCTAGGGTCTTGTATATGGTCTTAAGACAAATAAAGAACAAATGACATAGGAATTGGGTCTATTGAGAGTTAGTATGCACTCACGGGACTCGGGACTGAAAACAATAGTCATTATTATATGTAGATCTATGTTGTTTAATCTGAAGCTTTATATAAAAAAAGGACTCGCCTTGTCATCCTGGAGCAACAAGCTTTGGTATAGCACCTTCTTGTCAGGGGATGTCTTCGGGCGTTGCTTCTCTAACACCCTCACTTTGACTTTTTAGTCTTTGCTTTTAGAGGTCAACTCATCTAAGTAAGCTGTCTTAGGTTTCATTCTGTAAGGCTATTGATTGAGAGTTTAGTTTCTAATAGGTAAGATCTATACATTAGATTGATCTAAAAACACAGCAAAGCACACACTTTGACCTTATTTACAGCAACAACAATACAAAGTGAACATTTATTTGCATAACTTCAACATGAATTCTACAGATTTGCCTATTTAAAACAAATGTATGCTTAAGTCATTAGAAACAGCCATTTTCATTGCATAATAACAAAGCCTATAATCACTAATAAATTCCAGTTTTGACTGCCGAAAAACAAAACGATAAGAAGCACACATCATGTCTGGACCGCGTGAAACTGATGTCGTTAAAAATTGTTCATAGCAGTGCAAAGACATTCCTATTCTACTTAAATATAAGGTGTTAATAATGTAAACAAAAATTAAGCGAACACAAATCAAGGCACAAATTAAATGCTATGATCTAACAAAAGCAAATGAAGACACAAATTCATTACTGGACTACCTAAACAATCTTCTAATTATACTTCAGTTTATAATTTCTACTTTAATTGATATGCTCTAGCTATGTTAGCAAATCAATACATAAATTAAATTCATCCTTTGAATCACTAAATAACATTTCGTTGAAAAATCATTAGTTTTTCTAAGAGATGTTCACATCAAACAGCATTTAACTTTCTGGATCACAACAAACAACATTATTCCCGTAGCGCCTCAACCAGGTGAGCAGAAAAGGATTGACATAACTGCAATATATGAAAGCCACATTGAAGATCAGTACGAAGAAATGCTTACGGAGCAAAGGCGTCAAGCTCGTGAATCCTCATCTTCATCTGACGATAGCTACATCCGGCTTATTTGGTAAAATTCCAAGGTGAAACCAAGAATGGCCATAAGCTGAACGCTACATGTTCTAAATTTCCATTTCTGTTACCTATTTTGTTGTTTAGTAAACGTTTATTGAGTCTCACTAGTAGTTGGTTGTTAGCTTGCCTTGTCTTTCTTAAATAGCAATTTGGTGACATCCCAAAAAAATAAAAAAATAAAAAAGATTATAATGAAAAGTAATCCAAAGAATTGCCAAACCTCAAGTAACGATTCAAATCAGAAATTATAAATTGTTAATTTCATTGTACAGCGTATATTTTAGAAAATCTATGTTTAAAAGAAGAAATTAAAAACCTAAATCTCAAAAGATGAAGTTAATCACGAAAATTAATTCCAGAATTGACCAAAATTCGAGTAAGAAATGATCCAAATCAGAAATTACAATGATTAGTTGCTGCGAAAATTCAGAATGAAAAGCAATACCATAAATTACCAAACTCGAGTAAGAAATTCATTGCAGTCCTTATTTATTGAAAGGGAAGACATATAGCGCAATAAAGCTAATAACTTCCATGTTTTTTTTAGAACAGCAGGACATCCATTAACCAACCATGATGAACTCTCAGGTTTGTTATATTCAGTAAAAAAAAAAAAAAAAAAAAACAAGCCCAGCATGATATATGATTGTAGAATTAAGAAGATAGTAAATTGAATAAGGGACATTACCAGAATAATGTGAACCATCTGCCTGTTACATCTTCCTCTTCCAAAGATTAGCATAAACCTAGCAAAGACCATTAAGACTCGATAAATTGAACAACAAATATTGTAAAACATTGAACTAAGTCAAGTAAAAGAACGAACTATATACTGAAATTCCAACATGGGTACATATCTGGGAAGGAAAATGGTATTTGAGAATAGATTGGCGAAGGAAAATGGTGACTGAGAATATCTGGGAAGCTAATATCTGATTTGATACATAGCCATCACCTCCATATTATCTTTTTGTACTGAGCTTACAGCCAAGTCATGTCTCCTTTGCAAAAGCAATCAAGTCCATTACGATTAAGATCAATACTGTTAATACAGTACTTTCCAAATCTCGAAATTGGAAAGTATATGATTTCACAAGCAAGTTTCTTAAGGTTTTATTAATGGGTAAAGACGGAAATCAAAACACAAATGGGACATTAAATCACCAACCCAACACTAACCTTCAATTTTTGGCCTTGTAAAGAAGAAGCATGCCACCATAAAGTGACCAGGAGGTATTACCACACCGGAAAGTTTAAGGCCACTTCGTTAGCTACATCCTTATGAAATCAAACAAACCTATCAAAAATCCAATGAAAACCCTAATTTTTACACAAAATTTTACAAAGAAAAACAAAAACAAAAATCAAACTTTGCACGACCATCATCATCAAGTATTTACAAACAAGTTTTCTCAAAGGTTCTATTAATGGGCAAAGAAGAAAATCAAACCACAACAAATCAGTAAATTAAAATCGAGGAAATTAGCAAATGAAATCAATACCTGGGCTTAAGCGAGTTATAACCAGATGTACGAAAAAATTTCAGATTCATAACCTCTTTGAAGTTAGTACCCAGATTGAATGATTAATTATAGAAGAGGCTATGGGGAATCATCAATAGCTGTAGCCCTAATCGTAAAAACGGCGAGCAATCTTCATCATCATAAATACGACCATCGATTCAGATTGAATAACTAATCGACATCGAGCAATTTAGAGAATGGATGGGTTGAGAATATGACCATCTTCATCACCCAACAATAGACCATTTGCCCCATTTTGCTGTCTCAAGGATATGGTTATTGGTGTTAGTAAATGGGGTTTTGTTGTTTGATGAGGGATGAGGGAAAAGGGTTAAAATAATTGATAATTGAGATTGAATAGCTCATCGATATCAAGCAATTTAAAAAATAGATATCAAGCAATTTAGAGAATGAGGATGAGATAAGGATAAGAGAAGAAATTTAGAGAATTAGGATGAAGAAATGAAGAAAGAAGGAGCAGCAACGGTAGTAGAAGATGGAGAAGAGCACTGTAGAAATACTGTGTATCACATGTTGGGCACGGATGTTACTGCTCTACTGTTCCTCATAGAGAGCATTTCCAAAGTTTGGACATTTAGAAGGGCACTAACCTTCAATTTTTGGCCTTGTAAAGAAGAAGCATGCCACCATAAAGTGACCAGGAGGTATTACCACACCGGGAAGTTTAAGGCCACTTCGTTAGCTACATCCTTATGAAATTAAACAAACCTACCAAAAATCCAATTAAAACCCTAATTTTTACACAAAATTTTACAAAAAAAAAAAAACAAAAAACAAAAATCAAACTTTGCACGACCATCATCATCAAGTTTTCACAAGCAAGTTTTCTCAAAGGTTCTATTAATGGGCAAAGAAGGAAATCGAACCACAACAAATCGGTAAATTAAAATAGAGGAAATTAGCAAATGAAATCAATACCTGGGCTTGAGCGAGTTATAACCAGATGCACGAAAAAATTCCAGATCCACAGCCTCTTTGAAGTTAGTACCCAGATTGAATGATTAATTATAGAAGTGGCTATGGGGAATCATCAATAGCTGTAGCCCTAATCGTAACAAAGGCGAGCAATCTTCATCATCAAAATACGACCATCGATTTAGATTGATAACTAATCGACATCGAGCAATTTAGAGAATGGATGGGTTGAGAATATGACCATCTTCATCACCCAACAATAGACCATCTGCCCCATTTTGCTGTCTCAAGGATACGGTTATTGGTGTTGGTAAATGGGGTTTTGTTGTTTGATGAGGGATGTGGGAAAAGGGTTAAAATAATTGATAATTGAGATTGAATAGCTCATCGATATCAAGCAATTTAAAAAATAGATATCAAGTAGTTTAGAGAATGAGGATGAGATAAGGATAAGAGAAGAAAGTTAGAAATTAGGATGAAGAAATTAAGAAAGAAGGAGCAGCAACGGTAGTAGAAGATGGAGAAGAGCACTGTAGAAATATTGTGTATCACATGTTGGGCACGGATGTTACTGCTCTACTGTTCCTCATAGAGAGAATTTCCAAAGTTTGGGAATTTAGAAGGGTTTTAGATATACATATATATATATATATCAAGGACATGCCGACACATAAGCATTTTAAGGTATAGTGGCTTTTGTTTTAATAATAATAATAATAATAGTAATAATAATAATAATAATAATAATAATAATAATAATAATAATAATAATAATAATAATAATAATAATAATAATAATAATAATAATAATAATAATAATAATAATAATAATAATAATAATTAATGGTTAATGATAATGATGATAACTTTTTTTGTCAAAAATTCCAGCTAGTTTATTTTACGTAATTTATTTCGCAGTACATTTTTTTACTCATTTTAGTATATTTGTACAATATTTTCCATTTACATACCCCTTATTAAAACAAAGCTCTAAACCTAATTCCTTTGATTTTCTCTTTTACATTATTGAGGAATGAACGTCATCACTCTGGATACAGCACAACAATTTTTTTTTCTAATTTATGGGCCATTTGGTTAGCTAGAAATGAGATAGAGTTCCAGAAGAGGAATGTTACTCTATCTGCACAAAATACTAAATCGGAGTAAGGAGCTTACTCATCAACAACTCTTCTTATTTAGTACTGAAAGGATACCACAACAACCATCAAATTGCCGGTCTACATATGATGAAGACCATCGAATACAAGTGGCGGCAATACGTGGTAAGCAATATGGAATTTCAGGAATTGCTTTGTTTTTCAAGGAAACTAAAGAGTTACATGGGACAACAATTCGATCGTCTTCCCTTGTTCATGCACAATCGGCAGCATTACTCCTAGCTTTGCAATGGGCTTTAGCACACAACTTTGCGGAAGCCATCTTTCTCACCCCCTCTCAACAACTTGTCCGAGCTCTTAGTGTTAATGTCAAAATTCCGGTTCACATTTGCAATACCTTAGATAAAATTAAGGAATATAGTTATAGGTTTACTAAGTGCCGTTTTCAATTTTGCAATAGTAGAGAAGTTAGGATTGCTCTTGATGTTGCTACAACTTATACAAAGTGTAGTTATCATTACATGATGCTCTTGTAATTTTCTTATACATTTGTATATAAATCGCTTCATTGTGGTAAAAAAAAAAAAAAAACTACACAAACTTCTGATAACAATTAAATTTGTTCATTACGATGATAAATTAGATATAAAACATGTAATTAGTTTGTTAATTGTATATTACTCATCGAATGAATGTTTTTTCTAGCATTTGTGTGGTTACTTTTGAGTTTGGAGATCTAGGGTTGTTTGGTGGTGGTGGTGGTCTGGCAAAATGGATGGTGATTATCGGGCGACGGAGGGTGATGGCTGGCTGGGGAGAGGTCAGAGTTAGTCATGGACGGCAGAGAAGAGGGAAAACGGGGAAGGTCCAGGTGGTGTGGGTGCAAAAAAGACGGTCGAATGAAGGGCGACGATGGTTTGACGGGCGACTTCGAGGAGGATAGGTGCAAAGCCGGCTGTTGGTGGTCACGCGGTGGTCGGTGGTGGCTGTAGTGTTGGCTGGTGCAATTGGAGCTTAGGATATACATTAATGTATACAATCAATTTGTTTTTTTTCTCCTTTGTTTTGCGTAGTACACATTGGGAAAAAATGAGACGGGCAATTTGGGAAAAGATGTACTGTAATGAGTAAAAAAAACGTACTGCGAAAATCAATACCCATATTTTTTTGGCAGTGTTTGTGCTTATTATAATAGCATTTTAGATTTTAGGTACCTAATTCTAAGTTATATTACCTTTTTACCCCTTCAATCTATATACTTCGGATCTGTTTGGTAAAACTAGCTGAAAAGGTACCTAAAACCTGAAAAGGTACCTACAAACTAAAAAGCTAACTGAAACCTGTAAAGATAGTTGATAAGGTAACTAAAGGTTAGGAGCTGATAAGGTAACTGATTATAAAAAAATGTTTGGCAAACTAGTTGAAGAGGTAGCTGATTTTTGGTAAATGACGTAAAAGGATATAATAATTATTTAATATTATTTACTGAAGGGGTAAAACATGGAAAATAACCGATTTCAGGTACCTGAAATCTCAAATGCTACTCTAGATAGCATTTCATTTCAGGTAGCTTATTGAACAAATAAGTTACTTGTCAAACACTTGCACAAAAATCAGGTAGATGAAATTTTAGTCAAATAAGCTACATTAAGTGTCATGCCAAAGAGAGCATTTATTCCATTCAATTCTATACATTTGCTTTTTGGGCACTATTCATAAGTAGGGAGAATTTTCGATACAACTTATAATATATAACATAAAAAATAATCATGTGAAATATTGTTTAAATTGTCTTACCGAGTACATTGTAAATATCAAATTTTTATAATTTTTATTAAAAATGTAACTAAAGATATGAACAAAAGAAAATGAGCATTGATACACGTGTATAAAGCAAATGTATATAATTGAATGGAATTAAAGAAGTAGTAAATAATTGTTATATTCTTTACCTCATTTCACCAAAATAAACTATATTTTCAGTTAGTTTGCTAAACATTTTTTATATAATCAGTCAGCTTATCAGCTCCTAATTTTCAGTTACCTTTTCAGGTTTCAGTTAGCTTTTCAGTTTTCACGTACCTTAACTTTTAAATTACGTACTTGATAAAATATCGAGCTAATTTCAAAAAATTTACAGCTCATCAAGCTAACAAGTAAGTCAAGTATCGTCCTAATTGTGCATATAAGATAATCTCAAATAATCTTATCTTTATTAATTCAGAAGACAATGTTGATCAGAGAACGCGCCACGTCATCATGCACAACCTTTTTTTTGGAAATTCAGTCATTGGTGGGTCCCGCCCGTATGCAAATATTAAGAAATGCTACAATTTCCGACTTAGAAATAATTTTATGAAATAATTGCATAAAATCGGAATAAATAAAATTATTTACATATACTCGGAATAAATTATATAATTATAGTAAAAGTACGTAATTACGAGAATAAATTATACAAGTACATCTTTTTGAATATGTATTCCTGGATTTGGAGTTTCTTGATTTGGGGAATGAATTTTCTGGGTTTGTGTTTAATTTCTCGGTTGATTGAAACAAATATTCATAAAATCATCCCCAAAACCCATAAATTCATCCCAAAGCTCAGAAAATTATCCCCAAACCCAAAAAATAAAAGAAATCATAAGAAAATTCATAACATTACTTGAAAGATTGGTGAGCAACTATTAAAACAAAAATGAATACAATAATAATTTCGTAATTTATTTTTAACGAAACTCATTTGTCATTAGTTCTAAGTTATTAACGACAAACACCAACATTAAAAAATTAGGGTTTTAATTATTGATGATAATCAATGATAAAAATTGTAATAGATACTATTAACATTAACATCATCGTATCTAATTTTACTATAATAAAAAATTAATATTCATCTGACCCATGAATGCATGATACACTAATAATTTTTTTTTAAAAAAAAATCAACAATCAATTATGATACAAACAGATCAGTCCACGGCTATGTAACGAAATCGAATAGTAATTTCTTTATTTTAAAAAAACAAAACTTATGAAAGCTTTAAAAATTGAAAATATATCACATGCAAATGAATGATTATTAAAAAATATTTTATAAACATTTAAAGTAAATAGACAATTTAAAACTTATTAAAATTGACATAAATATTACCCCGTAGTTTGTAGCATAGTTATACATGAATCTCTACCAATGATTAAAGCTCATCTAATGTAAACAGCATATATGTGATAAAAGATGATGATGAAGACGGACAAATCATGAAAAACTGAGAGGATGAATTAATCATGTTGAAGGTTATTTGATTTAGTTAAAAAAAAATTAATAGGATAGGGGTTGATGAGTGAGAGGTAGAAAACGGCAGGGAGGGAGTGACTGATAATGAGAGAAAATGTTAGGGTTAGTTGGGGTTGGGGTTTTACATAGATTTATTTAATTATTTAATTTGGACTTTTTAATTATTTTGAGCTTAGTTTTTTTAGTATCAATTGTTATTAATTTTGATATATAAGCCAATTTAATAGTTAATGTATTATATAACTGGTTGTATGTACAACTTATTCATGTAGTTGAGCTTTCTTATAAAGTTATCGAGCTCTACTAACAAAATTATTGAGCTATGATACAAAGTTATTGAGCTTAACAAAATAATTATTAAGCACAATAACTTTGTAAAATAGTTCAATAACTTGTAAAATAGCTTAACAACTTTGTGTAAGAGCTCAACAACTTTGAGACAGTTGTATAATGCTACTATACAACTGGTTGTAGGATAGTATTTGTGCCAATTTAAACTTTGCCCTTTGGGCTTAGTGACATGAAATAATTCCTTCCCGGTTTACTTTCTAAAGTTAAAGTTACAAACTTTTGATATATAGATAAATTATACGGAGTAAATAATTATGATAGGATATTAAAATATTGACATTAATATGAAGAAAAAAGTTCATCAAAAAATTTAATATATAAATGCAAAAAAATTGTTGTCCAATTTGCAAAACGAAGATCATGTAAAGTCAAAAAGTAGATTATCATTATGCAAATGAAAACGAGTATAAAGATTATTATGCATGATTTATTCATACATTGTCTATATCGATTCCTTAAAAGCAAGCCTGTGCAATTTTTTATTTTTTATTTCTTTAATTAGAGTGTTACTGAGATGCAGTAATACCGGGTGGCGCCCTACCGCTCTCCCTTAATAATTGTATTTTGATATTTATAGTTTTAATTAACAACACATAGAAAACAAAAAATAAAGACCAATACGTTTTACATTGTATTTGTATAAAGATCGTCTTCCGTATTGGCTCCAATATTTCAAGATAACATATCATTCAAGATTGTTTGAAACAAATGAAAATAAATCGGTTGACATGTTTTTAGTTTTTAAAAGCTCCAACATTTCAAGATTGTTTTAAACATAGTGATTATCAAAGCATTATTACTCACAAGTCACAAGTTACAATTTTAACAATTTTACAATCTAGATGGTGTTATTAATATTATCACTTTGCAAATGTTCAATTTATTTATAAACTCGAAAAAAACCAACAATTATATTCTTGGGCGATTATACTATGTAAATTCTTATTAACTCACCAAGATATTTATATCTACGGAATCAGTGGTGAATATGGCTATTTTGATATACATGTTTTATGTCGCAATTTTTAAAGCAAATCCTTGCAATTTGCACGGGTTAACACTAGTTGTTTTTAGAGGGGGTTGAAAGTTAAATCTCTAGATTAGTGTGAATTTCGCTTCATTTTAATTCCTAAACTTCACCTTTGAGGTAAATTGTTACAATTATTGCTGGTTCACTTGTGTTGTCTTTCATTTAATAGATACTTTTATTTATTTACTGTTTTAAATAAAAAAACGGCATTCGAGCACTTAAATTAATTGGTAACGAGTTATTCTAACATACCTCGAGATCTTAAGTTCAAGCCAACGGAATGCAACAATATTGAAACTCATGAAAAAGAACTGTATCGCCCTAATGATCGTACGCGGCTCGAATTCAGACTTAACTGAATGATATATACACAAAAAAAATAGACACATTTTTCACATATTTTTTTTCTTTTTAAAACACAATGTTTCTAGAAAAGTTTTTATAAAGGTATGAGTTTGAATAGGTGGTTTAGTAAAAAAAAAATGTGTTAATTAAGTTTATAATTTATGAGAGTTATTTAAGCAATTTTGCTTACACGCACTTTATGACATTTCTTAAAAAATATATGTGAAATAGAAGTAACACTATAATTTGATTAGTTAATATGGAGTATATCATTCCATCATAATTATTAGGAAAAATTCAAAACTACACCCTCATGTGTACACTTTTTTTCAAAGTTACTCCCTTTTAAAGTAAAATTTCAAAATTACTCCCTTATAAGAGAGTTTCGATCAAAAATCGTCATCAAGACCCAACTCAAGTCATAATTAGAATTTAGAAGGAATTGACGAAATTGCCCTTGTTTATAACACAAACCTTATTATAGTTTACCCTAATTTACTATTGATTCACTCTCAAATATTCTCAACCAAAATTACTCTGTTAAAAGCAATTAACCTTGATCTGCTTATTTCAACTCATCCTTTGATCATTGCTAGCTAGGTAAGTTATTTGTATTTCTTCTATTTTACTTTGTAAATTGTTTATTCTGTTCATTAATCACCTTCATTTGCCAATTGGTTTGAGATTGATCCAATCAATAAAAATACTTACACCCTTCATTAATCACCTTTCTTTACCAATTGGTTTGAGATTGATCCAACCAATAAAAATACTTACATCCCCTCTCTTCATTAATCACCTTCCTTTGCCAATTGGTTGGAGATTGGTCTAACCAATACAAATATTTACACCCCCGAGCCTTAGTCACTGGATTGTAAATTTGGCATGCTTCAAATCTTCTACCTGGATTATCATTTGTCCAAGAAGTTAGCTTAGAAGCTACAAGACCACAAAAGCACAACCTTGGACCATTACAACGATTATGAGAATTTGAGTGTGAGTTAGAACTTGACATTGATTTCATGTGTCACAGTAAATAAAGGGAAAGGGGGCAAGAGATGGAGGATTACAAGAGAAAGAAAGGAGGTGACAAGTGATATAGAGGAAGAGTCGAGAGAGAAACGAGTGTAGGCAGAGAGAAAGGAGGTAAGCCAGAGAGAGATGAGGGACATATTAGAGTAAAAAGAAAAGGGGTAAAATGGGAAGGAAATTATAAGAAATTTGAATTTAGTCGGAAAATTGGTCTAATTATGACCTGAATTGGATCTTGGTAGCAATTTTTGATCGGAACTCTTATAAGGGAGTAATTTTGAAATTTTGTTTTAAAAGGAAGTAACTTTGAAAAAAGTATACATATAAGGATGTAATTTTGAATATATTTTTGAGTTGTGTACGTGAATAATTTAATACCTAATTGTGAGTGGTTGATAAGGATCGAAGATAATCAATACGGAGTAGATGGCTTATTTGCAAGTGGCCTTAATTTTTTAAACTCTCATCGCTCCCACTAAAACTATGTACTTCCTCCATTTAACTGCACTCTATCATATTGCTTTTTGCACAAGTTTTAAGAAGGTAATAAAAAAGTAATAAAAGTACAAATGGAAAAGGATTATTTCACAGGAATAATCCATTCTATTGCTGTCCAATCTATATTAATCCATCCTTTACATTATCTCATATTAATCCTACCTATTCCACGACTTTTTTTGTTTGCACTTAACCACTTAAGTGACCTGCTAATTTCAGTCCATATTTATTTTGCCTTTATATTTTGCCTTTCTTCTTCTTATTCATTTACTTCATCCCCTACATACTCCTCCTGTCCTCCATCGCCAACTACTAAACACAACCACCAAGCTACTAAACCCGCCACACTATCACCAATATCAACACCCACAAACACCAAGAACCATCGCCAAACAACCATCCCCAAACACCTTATAGCAGCACCATCACCGGACACCAAACACAAAAAATTACCATAGAACCGTTATTTTTAACCGTATCAAATTGGACTAATATTCAGATATTTGGTTACCATTTTTATTACATTTCATCGGATTTTTGGCGTGAGAAAAGTCGTCGAAAATTCCCTTCAACACTGAAATTACCTAAAAATCCAATTATAATTGACAAAACCCTAAATTGATTGTGAAATTGGCGACGATGTACTGAAGAAGAAGGAACTCGTCATGAAATCTGAAGAAAACAACAAATTGATGAAGGTTTTTGTGGGTTTTAATCAATTTCGAATCAATTTGCCATTAATGGTGAAATTTTCTGGGTTTCATCAATTTCGGATTTCCCAAATTCGACCAAAAAAGATAAGGGTTTTTGGTGAAGAATGAAAATTTTGTTAATGAAATGTTAGAGTGTATATTGTATTATGTTAATGAATGATGAAGAATAAAGAATATGTTAATGGAATGTTGTGTTTAATGAATGATGAAGAATGAATGAAGATGACGGCAAAGGGAGAGGTGAGAGGGAGGAAGGTAAGAAAATGAAATTTTAGTTCATTTAACAAGTGTTTACCTGTTTAACAGGTAGCCCTTCACCTAGGTGTAAAACGGGAAGGTCGTTGAATAGTTAGGATTAATGTGAGATAATGTAAAGAATGGATTAATATAGGTGGGACAGCAATAAGATGGATTATTCATGTGAAATAATCCAATGGAAAAAATAAAGGTGCTTTATTAATTCTGAAAGTATGGGACATTAGGCATAAGATTGGCACCCAAAATTCCCACCAAAAAACAATTCGAAATCCCCACCAAAAGGCCACTGTTTATGCAACCCTCCCCCCCCCCCCCCCCCCCAGAAAGTACAGAAATCAGTCCCTACACACCCATAAATTTCACAGATTCCTTTATATTAAATTATAATCCTCATTCAACAAAAAACCCACAAACAAAACTTTACAAAGCCATAAATTACAAAGTCCAAAAATAAATTATACAACCTTTCTACAATAAATTACACAGCCAACATTTTACATCATCCAAAATTGTGTTCAAGTTCATGATAAAAGAAATACGGACTAAAGTGGCTATTTACTTGCTTCAACAGTCCAAAAATGGTAAGCTTTCTCATGGTGCTATCAAGGAGGCAGCTGCAATGTGACACCCCGCGATAACGCGGAAAATAAAACTAATAAATTTAAAGCGGAAATTGTGAGATTTTAAAAACTTTTCATCGTAAGTTAAAGATTAAAACGCGGGTGCCAAAGCGAAATGAAACAAAACAAAAATAGACAATTTTAGGTTATTACAACCCAAGTCTAGAAAGCGGGGAAAAGATATCCCACGAATAAACATATAAGGGGTTTCTAAACTAGAAACTAAGGTCCAAGGGTTTAGTTCTCGCTAGCCCACACGTCTTCCCCACGTAAGCATCTTCACCACCTGTCATTCATGTAAACATGAACGCCACAGTCAGTGGGGAGTAACTCAAGGTTCTCCCAGCCACAATATGTCGAAATACAAGTAAACAACCACTTAATTAAACATATAGATCATGCATCATATGTGAACAATAAATAACAAGGAGATATAGTGAATAATCATGATGAGATAGGCATAATACTTTCTTAATGGAATAGGCATGATATATTAGAATAAATATGCAATCAAGGGCATAGAACAACCAAGTCAGCCAACTCATATTGACACGACTCACAAGTGTAAGACCAACACAAAGTGTAGACGGAGTATCCGACTTAGAGGCTACCTTTAAAGCATGTCCGAGATACCACACACAAGACTACATCCTAGACTCCAACCTCCTGGTAGGACGACGATCATAATACGGTCCTAGTCTAAACCTGGATCCAGACTCTCGGGATGGACGTCACCCGATTCGACATACGATATACCAATCGTATCCAAGACTCGAAACATGGCACACACTCGTAACCAAAGGTCGAGTAACCTCTAATCGGAAACATGGCACACACTCGTAACCAAAGGTCCGAAGAAAGGCGGAAGGATATCCTAATCCGGAAACATGGCACACACCCGTAACCAAAGGTCCGAAAGAGGAAAGATAACCCAATCCGGAAACATGGCACACACTCGTAACCAAAGGTCCGAAAGGGGAAAGATAACCCAATCCGGAAACATGGCACACACTCGTAACCAAAGGTCCGAAAGGGGTAAATAAGGAGTGTCAAGTAGTCACACAATGTAAAACGTCACACTTGAGTCACAATAAGAGTAAGAATGATCATGCAAACATCATATGATACGGGACCGTTAATGTCACATTCATACTCATGGCTTGCATCTCACCATGAGTACGGATGGGAACATCAATCCCGACTATCATATCGCAACTAGAGGGCTTATAGCTCACCCCTAATATCCGATAGGACCAAGACCCTCACAACAGGACAATTCAAGGCATTATCAAGAATATGACTCTTCATAAGTAACTATTTATAATAGATGTTTCATGCTGATATTAATAAATATTTCACTTTATAAATTAACATGCCGGGAAATTATAGCAAGCAATAATGAATGATTTACTATGAAATTTACGGAATAAATTGTGACCAAGCCCACATGAATCATTCATGAGCCCAACAAACAAGACAAACCCAATTAAATCAATAAGACAAGCCTCATTAAATATGTAAAACAAACCCAATAAAATATATAAAACAAGCCCAACATATAGAATATGTAGATGAACGATATTTAATGACTCACGTTATATAGAACATGGGACGGAAATTCAAATATTTCAAATACCCAAATTTGCACCAAACGAGTTTGACCATGACTCAAGGCATGTTCAAGACTAAATATTGGACATGAGAAGGCATAAAACAAAGGAGGAAGGACGGTCGCGAACTCTACAAAAGACGAGCTTGTCACACACGGGTTTAGGCCGTGTCGCCTCACCCCTTGCACCCGCCTGCGGAACAGAGCCAACAGAACTCGCAACACTCAAAGATAACAAAGACGCAGAACAACATGCTATCGCACAAAACACACACAAAAACGCAAAGGCATCCCAGGCCAAAAACCCAGCATTCCCTTATTTGTCCCACCGTCTTAGGACGGTTTCCTCAAACCTCACCTTGTTGCACATTTTCAGACGAGAAAGGTTCCTAGCGTCTCAAAACTCTACTCACAACATTCAAACAGTAGGCAATATTGCGGTAACCATAAAACTACAGTTTTCCAAAAGCAAAAATGTGTTCTTTGGCATGTAAAGGAAAATATAACCACGAATCTCAAATATTGATAGAATAAATGCCCAAATACACAACACAACAGTCGCATAAATCCTGTCCCAAAAACAGTCCCAATCTCCGTCTTAAAATGGGGTCCAAAACCACAAGAACATCGTTCCAAACCAGTCTAAAAGAAGGGCGCATAAAAACAACTTAATTAAATCATCATTTTGAGACGAAAATTATCATACAAATGAGAAAAACATAAAGGGTCAAACTTTATCAAACAAAAGACTATAAAACGACACATAAAACCGAAATCTCGACATTTGTCGAGTAACCTATCACCGTTACCTGTCTTTGATCTCTTAAACGTCCAAAAGCATGATCCTTTCTTCAGCCTTCAGCTTAAAAGAGGGAAAAACGAGTCGATTAAGGCAAGAAACCGAGTTGTCATTTGAGACGGTATTTTCGAACTTCTACAAAATCGAGACTTTATTACCTTAAAAGAACGAGGGAGGGACGAGGAAGCTAATGGCGTAAAAATTAGAGGGAAGGGTTGAGAGACGAGGGAGAAATCTGGGATTGAAGGGGACGGTTTCAATGGAGTATACGGAGCTTTGTTGTTTGGTTGTTGCCGCCTGTTGTTTTCGAAAAGCAGAGGAAGGAGAAGGAGTATGTGGGTGTGGGGACGTATCAAAGGAGTATAATAATAGTAATATATAATAATAATAATAATAATAATAATAATAATAATAATAATAATAATAATAATAATAATAATAATAATAATAATAATAATAATAATAATAATAATAATAATAATAATAATAATAATAATAATAATAATAATAATAATAATAATAATAATAATAATAATAGAATTATAATAATACATAAATGTGGGGTGTGAGTGAGTAGGTGTATGAGTGTTGTTGAATTTTGATTGGTCGAGATTAAGGATAGTCTTACATATGAAAATGTGATGGTCTATTGCTAGACGGAAACTAATATTATTACTGTCACTATTATTATCTGACCAAAAATACGTATACGTATATATTCTTATATAAATTATGCCTCAAAAAATATAATTTAAGAATACGTATTTTTATACAAGTGAGCTTTGATATAATACGTTTATAAAAATCGTATTTGACATAAAATTAATTAAATTGAATAATTCAAATTCAAAAATATATAATAAAGTGGTTAAACGGTTTAATAAATTTTAAATGTCAAAATGGGAAATTCGCGGGTGTTACATGCAAGGTACAATGTCAAGGGTAGAAGTATCTCTAACATTTGGAGACTTGCCAAAAAAACAAAGATTAGTGGATTTTCAGTTGGAACAGTCCAATCATGAGTGAAAGAAGTTTTACTTAAACCTCATTCAAGCTTATTACATCCTAAACTCACTGATTTACACAAGGAGCATAGATTACTTCATTCACTCAAGTCATTAGTGGTTAAATAAGTATATGATGAATTTTTTGATCTCAATCCAAGGCCATTCACTGGAATCATGTTTTCTGAGATGAGCAACACAATCCACATGGATGAAAAGTGGTTTTACATAACAGATGACAAGCACAAGTATTATGTGGTAGAGGGGAAAGAGCTGTTATATAGAAGCTGTCAATAAAAGAGGTACATCACAAAAGTGATGTTCATGTGTGCAGTTAGCATGCCAATATATTCATCAGATGGGGAGTTATTCTTTGGTGGCTGATGAGGGTAAAGTCGTCACACCCTTTCAAACAAATTTATAACCCAATTTAAGTAGTATAAATCGGGTGTCAATCACAAAGATGACGGAGATTAGTACTTAGCTCGTCGGAATCAAAGTTTAGCCTAACAAATGAATGAGGTTTGATTAATTATAAACTAAGATTCAAACAAGATATAAAATTAAACTAAATAAAGTTGTTTTTAATCAATGAAGGGAAAGATAGGGTCTTTGAGTTCGCTTGGGTAAATAGAGGAAGAAATAAGGTTTAACAAGGTTTAACAAGATATGGGTGACAATAATGGTCAAGGACTTAAGCCTAATTTTTTAGACACCTTAAGTTTATCAACAAGTTATCACTTAGTCAATATAAATTAGTTATTAACATGGCATAAAGACCATCCAATAGCATAAGCACCAAGATAGGCCAACATGTCAAAGAAAAGTTCAAACTTTCATCTAAACAATTTAACAAACACTTCATATATATGCATGAGAGTAAAGACCTATTAATCATCCAAATCAAAGTGTTAATAACCCAAATTCATCCCCTTTAATAACTCAAGTTCCTCCTAAACCCTAGATAAGACTACTCACACATGTTCATGGGAGAGAAGTCAACAATAAAAGGACACAACATGTAAACAATGACAAACAACATGGTAGCTTGAATAAAGAGTAATTAAACAAGATAAGAGATGTAAACAAATGAAAAGAGATGTAAATAAGATAGAAATTATACCAACGTTAATTAAAGGAGCAAACTTGGATTGAAATAATGAAGATGAATATCTTCTTGTCTTCAAATTACAACTCAATACTAAATATAAAGTATTGAGAAATTGTAGATATTAACTAAACTAGAGAGTAATTAAACTAAAACTAAAGAAAGATTACAACTTTAGTTAAAGGAATATTGAGAGAGGAAAATAAATATAAATAGGGTTATTGTCTAAAATCTAAGAGAGTGTAGTATTATATGGGGAGAGTCTTCTAATTACTAGTTTAGTGAATCTAATAATAATAATAATAATAATAATAATAATAATAATAATAATAATAATAATAATAATAATAATAATAATAATAATAATAATAATAAGGGTTAATTGATGGGAATAATCCCAACTATGCCTGTCCTGCTCAAAATAATCTCAACTTTTTAATAAGCCATAATAATCCAAATTATATCATCATTTAACTTTTATTGCTATCACCCTCCTAGTTACCTATTATCACCGGTATGCTTAATCTTTTGTAGGTTACCTTTCTTTTTGTACCTCTCCTTCCTCTTCATTTTGGTTACTGTTTCTTTCCTCTTCCTTTACTTAACTGTTCTAAAATCTTCTTCTTCATTTAATCTTCATCTTTATTCTTCTCTCATCTCAATTTCTCCAGATTTATTATTTATTTTCTTTCTCCAAATTTCCTTTTTTAATTTCTTCTTTCTTCTTCCTCCATTACAATCTCCAAATTTATTAACCCAAACCCAAAAAGCACAAAATGAATTAGGGATAAATAAAGAAATAAAGTAAATAATCCTTCTCAAATCAAACAAATCCAATCAAAATAAAATGCCTCAAAAATAGCACGGCGGATAGAGGTGAGCCGAGGAGCAAGGGCGGTGCGAATCCGGGTTGAGAAGCAGCTCCTGGTGGACGTGCTCGAGCCTCGGTGGACGAATTTCAGGTGGTTTAATCTGACTTGAAAAAAAAAAGGCAGGAATTTTGTACCCATGATATTATTGGGAGTATAATAAGCAGGAATTAAGATATTAGGGGTAGCCTTTCTAATATGATGCAAATAGGAGGGAGGCAAACTGAAAGTCGAGATCTTTGGTGACAAACATCTTACATTACATTACATGTTTTCAAACATGCTAAAAATGCTACTCCTCTCAAAGTTCAAAGAGATTTTCAATATTTGGGTTTGGGGAATCAAGCAGCCAACAACAACAATAACAACCCAGAAGGTCGATTGATAAAATTAGGTTTTCAAATAGGGAGGAATTATCCCCATTTTTGAAGATTGAAACCAACAAGAGTGTGTATATGCCTAGGGATAAGGTTATCATCAGAATTGAGATGAAGGGTATAGGTTCAAGGAGGTAAATGGGTAAAGTAAAGGGTTTAATTTGACTTAAGTTGAAGGAGTGACCTGTTAAACAGGCTGCCCTTCACTTAAGGCGATTAATGTTAAATGATGGTGTAGTTTGGATTAGTCTAGGATATTGAAAAGTTGAGATTATTTTGAGCAGGACAGACATAGTTGAGCTTATTCCCATCAATAATAATAATAATAATAATCCTCAACTCTAACTAAAAATGACTCGATTATATCAAATAAAAAGGGAGGGGATACATTTTATATCAAAAACAAGACAAAAAGGCAAAAGGGGGGAACGCAAGGCTGAAACATGCAGTAAGGGATGTGGCTGCCGGTCAACCGGCGGCCATGCTAGGAGCCGGCACCGAGAATAGTTGAGGCAAGGGGAAAGAACTCGTGGATTATGTCACCAGCCGGGTAGGCGGCAGAAGGGCAATCGGCAGGGAGTAGCGTGCTTGTTAATACGAGAAAGGTTGTGGTGGTGCGTGCCGGGTGGCCGGGTGCCGGTGCTCAGGCCAGCACAGAGCACTTGAGGGAGGACAGATATGGTGATGATCAATGACGATGAGTTGTTGATGTCGAGCTCGCATGGAGGTGGTTGAGTTAAGGTGATTGCAGGTGCTTGTGGTGATATTGGGCTGCTGCTCGTGTGCGCACAGAGGGGGGCGAAGACGCAGATGCAATGAGCGGTGTTGATGGATGATGCACGGTGGGCCTGGGATCGATGATGGGAGTACGGTAGTGGCAAGGCAGTGGTGCTCTTGATTGAATTTGGAGTTCTGAAATCGAATTCGGTATGAAACTCGTATTGATGATGGTTGGAGAATGAAGATGGAGATGTGGATGTTGGTATGTTGATGGTGGTTCATGGGTGTCGAATTTGAAGTTGATTTGGTTTCGAAATTGCCGGTGAGATGAACGGAGATGCGGACTGCAGAGGTGATTCTAGGATTCAGTGGACGGGGGTGCGAAAAATTAACGAAATTACGGAAGTATGTTATATAATGAGAAATCTGGTTCTAACATAATAATTTCTTGTGTGATTGAGAAAAACATTAGAAGTATTGAACCCATGACCTTGAACAAGGAAAAATTACACACAACCACTAGACCAACATAATTAATATGTCTCTTATTTACACAAAATTATACTTATTTTTTAACAAAGGGGGTGCGGGTGCATCCCCTACACCCCCTCCATAATCGCCACTGATGCGGAGTGTTGGATAGGTGTCAATCTATTGCTGGTTATGGAGATGAGCTAATAAGTGTGAGTAGGCTGTGTTGCGGGTCAGGGTGCGTGAATAGAGGTTGTCAATGGTGATGGATGTGGTACCATGGTGCTCAATTAAGTAGATGTTGTGGACTCGGTTCCGTTGTTGCTGGCGAGAATGACGGAGAGCAAAGGATGGAAATCGCGATGATGGTGTTTGTATGAAATGGGATTTTTTTTTTTTTAAGGTAAGGAAACTAGGATTATTATAAATCAACCTATAACATCCTTGCGGATGTGAACGGTAAGCGAAATTCAAAAAATTTTCATTTAATGGGATTTGATGGTAAATGGTAAGGAAATTAAGGTGACAGGGAATTCCATTTTGGAAGTCTCGTTGACTTTTGATTTTGGGTTATTTGCTCTCGGTTGACCCCGTATTTTGCCCTTCTTAACCCGTCTTGCTTCTTGAGCTTCTCTCCTTATTCGCGAACTAGTTCCTACATTATTAAAATAAGAAAACCCAGTACCAATTCTCGGAAAATAACTATAATTTGCAATAATTATAATAAAACTAATAATTACTAATAAACATATAAAATGAGCTGATAACCAATTAAAGTGCACAAAATCGAGTAAAATAAACGAATAAATAAGGGGAAACCAACACTAAATTTATCGTTATCAAATCTCCTCACACATAAACCTTACTCGTCCTCGAGTAAGCTCATAAAACAAAATTAAGACCCATATTAAAGCAACAACTAATCTATCCTAATAATACCCGATGAGAGGCAATTAACGAGTCTTCTCCGTCTCTTCAACTCACACTGAAACATAATGAGGTATGTGCTTCCTTGCAAGGTAAGTTGGGGCTTGCGGAAAATTTTGATACATCCAACATTTAAGCAAGAAATAACACATAGGATGCATCTACAAAAGGCGAACCGATTTCCTCATCTAAGCGGCCGAGTTTGTTTCAAAAACCAAAAGGTCTAAGTTGGGTGATACCGTCTCAAAGTATCAACGTGGTGCCAACTCCCTAAGAGTGGCTCAAACAACCCAATGCAACACCCAAAATGCCAAGGAAACGAATTCAAAGGCGGGGAAAAGGGGAAACAAGGCTAGACCTCCGAGACCTACACGACTCAACACAAGATTTAACTAAGATTGACCCATGACTAAGGGAGACCTAGACTACCGAACTCTCATGATTTTCACTCATCACTCAATTTGAATAACAGGTAGTTTAATACTTTTATGTGACAAAAAGTAACCAAACCACTCACCTACTACGACTCGTGAGACATGCCCGCAATCTAATGTAGAATCCTTTCCTATATGACCATATAGAGATGCTGTAACACCCTCATCTACCAAGGAGCCTTAACAAGACATTCCTTAGCAGATACAGGCATTACCATCTCGGTTGCCCGAGGAATAATATATCATAACGTCAATAAAAGAACTATTTAAAGTTTATTACAAGTTTAACCAAACCAAAGAAAGATATAACTGATGCACTAAACAACTACAGTGATACTATCGTTGCCAAAACTCGGTGAAAGGCTCGTCCCTCCAATGCACCCAGATAAGCTCTACATATCAACACCTGCTATGACTGACTGCTTACCATAATGGATCACGGCAAACACATAACAAGAAAGAAAGACAAACAAAACCACACAAGGTCAGTAACTGAAGAACCACAAACAACACAAGGTACAACACACACACACACACACCAATCTGCAACTCCAATGCTCCACCAATCACCTGACTAACCCGAATGTAAAGTCCTGCCAGAATATCCATCGCAACAGATATTCTACACCGCCAGTGGGGACCGCAGCCTTACCATCTAAGCCCCGCTCAATACCATAGAGCGAATAACCCATGTCCATTAATGTGCATATCCCCCTTATGACGGGAACCACCAGGGGCGAATCAAGGGCGTGAAGCCACTCCCGCAAGTGACTCCACTCAGCCGAGGGCACACCTCGCGAACCAAAGACAATCACAACCAATCACAAACAGAAACTCCACGCATCACACATGACAACTAATCAACAGTACTTATTAAGAAAACCTACCTTTAACAATCAGCAGCAACACCGCATACATCCATACGAAGACAAGACAACCTCCATCAATACCTATCAAAATCAGTAGGGAAAACCCTATTACTAATAACCATAACCACAACAAAACCTAAGGATGATGATGATGACTTACCTATGCTCGGCATTCCGGCAACAAGACCGCGACCCGACTCAAGTCTCCGTACCCATGGTGTCTCCAAGTGTAAGGGACCTCAAAAGGTTGAAGTATGGTGATGGAGAAAGTGTATCGTCGATTAGGTTTAGGAAGAAAAGAAAAAGAAAACTGATTCTCACGACTTATATACTTACGCTGAACTCGCCATACTCGATTAAGTATGTAGCTTACTCAATCGAGTGACCTCTACTCGATCAAGTCACTAGACTACTCGATCGAGTAGCCTACATTAGATCGAGTTCTTACTTCCGAAAGGTCACTATGACACATGTTCGAACTAGTAAAGGTTCCAAGAGGTCTAACATGTGTCTAAGGTCAGTCAACAACTAGTCAACGGGTCCTTAATGGGGCGGTATTACAGATGCAAAAAGGGAAATGCACATAATGAGAAACAAAGGCCTATAATGGGACTAGGAAGTATGTCAAAATGGGATTGGTGCAAGCACCGTTATGGATCATTTGGAGTTTCAAATCAAGTAGTTGTCAATATTCCGCTTAACTCGACCATATTACAACAAATGAGCAATCATAAATTTTTGAAATTAGTTAAAAATTAAATAAACTTTGAAAATCCGACTCACTTGAAAAAATATTATATGCCCTTTATTTTGCAACGTCTTTTTCTACCGCTTTAATGATGTATAATGGGTGTTGCTTAGACCTTTTCACTTCTATAAAACTATATATATATATATATATATATATATATATATATATATATATATATATATATATATATATATATATATATATAGGTAAATTTAATCCGTGAGGCGTTAATTATGGCGACGCGGCCGGCCTCACCAAATTCCTTCATTAATCCTTCATTTATGGACTAACTTCCTATTATTCATTGGGCTGAAAATTGAGGGGTCATTTCAAATCTTTTCATTTAGCCTAAAATACTTTCTCTCACTAAAATATTAAATCATACAATAGCCCAATTACACACTATCTCTCTAAAATATACAAACAAAATTGTTTTCCTGAAAATTATTCAACAAGCAAGCTCTCGTTCGTTCAACGGAAATTCTTCAGCAAACCTCATCAATTTGTTCATCGATTGTTCGTGGATTTCATCAAAACAACATTCAACAACGTTGATTCAAGTAATTATAGAAGAGAAATCGATTAATTTTCAGGTAATTTCATAATTTTGATCAAAATTGAGAATATTCATGCAATTCTATCAATTCACTCATAAATTGATGATATCAGGTTCGAATTTGATCAAATTGAACGATTTTGTAAATAGAACGTTCGAATTTGACCAATATTTTGAGCGATTTCCTTTTTCTCGCGATTTCGTACTACTTACTAAATTGTTTTTGACGATTTTAAAGCTCTAATTGCTATGGAGATTGTAGATATCACAATGATTGATGATAATAGTGTTATTCAATCAGGTATATCGTTTTTTGTGTAATTTTTGTAAAATCTCATGTTTTCTGATTCAATTTGCATTTGTCAAAATTTCTGCTCGATTATTATGGAATATATGGATCGATATTGTATTTCAGTTTTTTTGCAAGGTTTAGTTTATGAATTGAGTTGAATTTGTGAATCTTAGGACCTAATTGTGTGACTGTAAGAGTTGGTTGAATTGTTACTGTAAGAGTTTATGAATTGAGTGGATTTTGCTGTTTGGTGAATCTCGGACCTTATTTTGTGAATCTCAGACCTAGTTTAGTGAATCTTAGAGCTTGTTTTGTGAAACTTGGTCATCATAAGTGGTTAGAATCACCTTTGCTGCTCTTTTACTTATTTTGTGAATCTTAGACCTTATTTTGTGAATCTCAGACCTTACTCAGTGAATCTTAGCAAATGATGATACTGTGATAATTAAATAAAAGTTAAAAATCTTCACCAAATTTTTTTAAAATTATTTGAACTAATAATCTGATACTTTATTAGTGAATCTCGGAATTTATTTGGTGAATCTCAGCCTTTATTTAGTGAATCTTGGGCCTTATTTTGTGAATCTCTGTTGTTAAACGTTACTGATGCAATTTATTTATTTCTTTTTGTGTGAAGCAGTGACCGTAGTTTGTGAAACTAGAAGGTTATTTTGTGAAACTTAATAACTAAGATATACAACCTGGGTAAGATTAAAAACTGAACTAATAATCTGAACTAAAAAGTGAACTTGTGAATCTCAGTCCTTGTGTTTGTGAATCCTAGAGCTCTTTTTGTGAACCCTTTAGGAATGATCTATTCTGCTCTCTTCCTTGCTCAGATAATATCCTCAGACTTTATTTGTGAATCACATACCTTATTTAGTGAATCTTAAGCCTTGTTTTGTGAATGTGAGATGTGACTTTGTGAACCTTTTATCTTCTTAGGTATTGATTCAAATGTCAACAACAACACACAGTGTAGTGTGACGCCTCGTGTCGGTTGTGGTGAGGTTCCTTGCTCTAATGTTGGTTCTGGTCAGGATGGTGAGGGTTCTACTGCTGTCTTAACACCCCCTACAATGACAACTATTTCCACACCTACTACTTTGGTAACTTACACACTGGGTGGCACTGAGCAATGGATAAGTAGGATTGAAGAGAAGTTTACACCCGTGGTTGGCAAAACATTTGTGGACTTAGAGTCAGCCATGTTGTTCTATAAAATTTATGCTATTGCTTGTGGGTTTGAAGCAAGGAAGTCTTCAACTAAGAGGTTTAAAGATGGTGTTATTCGAACAAAATGCATGGTTTGCCATCGTCAAGGTTTTAATAACAGGAAAAATCGTCCTCCCAAAGCTGATGCAAAAACAACAACCGTTGAAATTAGTGACAAAACAAAAGCTGGTGCAATAAGTGCAAATAGAAAAACAAAAACTGCTAAAACCAGTACGAAAAAGGGTGGAGGTGTAGGTGCAGGTGAAGCTGAGAGTTCCAATAAGAAAAGTGGTACAAGAATAACTAAAATTAAAAGGTGGGGTTGTGAAGCAATGATAAAATTCATGTTCCATGAAAAGATGTACAAGATTGAACAATTCTGTGAGGGTCACAATCACCCAGTGACGCCTGTCAAAAATAGGGAATTTGAGAAACTTGTTGTTAATATAAATCAACTGAACGAATATCATAAGCAATTGATTATCCAAAATTCGAGATTGAATGTCGGGGCTAGTTTAACATACAAATTATGCAAGGAACAAGCAGAGGGTTTCGAAAATGTTTGAGCTACCCTTACGCAATTCAAGAATTTCCAAAGGAATGTAAAGTGTCTACTTAATGGCAAGGATGGACATATGTTCATCTCTCATTTAGAAACCCTCCGAGAAACAAAAGGGTTGGTATTTTCATATGAAACAGATGCTGACAGTGCTTTGACAAGAATTTTTAGGACAAATGCGGATTCAATCAGATGTTACGCATTTATATCATGAAGACGATGACTCATTTATTTGAGCATTTCAGCAGTTCCTGAAAACAATGGGTGGCAAAGAACTCAATTACATCATCAGTGACCAAGATGCCGGAATAATAAATGCAGTTCCAGGTGTGTTTGGAATATCTTACTTTTGTGAAACTGGTTATTTATTTGGTGAATCTAGGAACATCATTCATGAATCTTGAAGTTTATTTTGTGAATCATAGAGCGTGTTTTGTGAAACTTAGATCATGATTTGTGAAATACAAAGCTAATATTCTTAAACTTGGTCATAAGTTGTTGAAATTGCCTATTTTGTTATTTCTCTTATCTTGTGAATCTGAAACCTTGTTTTGTGAATCTCAGACCTTATCTTGTGAATCTCTGACCTTATCTTGTGAATCTCAGACCTTGTTCAGTGAATCTTTGGGCTTGTTATGTGAAACTTGGCCGTGGTTTAAAATCATCTATTTTGCTCTTAATTTTGTGAATCTCAGACCTTATCTTGTGAATCTCAGACCTTGTTCAGTGAATCTTTGGGCTTATTATGTGAAACTTGGTCGTGGTTTAAAATCATTCATTTTGCTCTTAATTTTGTGAATCTCAGACCTTATCTTGTGAATGTCAGATCTTGTTCAGTGAATCTTAGGGCTTGTTATGTGAAACTTGGTCGTGGTTTAAAATCATCTATTTTACTCTTAATTTTGTGAATCTCAAACGTTATCTTGTGAATCTCAAGCCTTGTTCAGTGAATCTAAGGGCTTGTTATGTGAAACTTGGTCGTGGTTTAAAATCATCTATTTTGCTCTTAATTTTGTAAATCTCAGACCTTATCTTGTGAATCTCAGACCTTGTTCAGTAAATCTTTGGGCTTGTTATGTGAAACACAAAGCTAATATTCTTAAACATGGTCATAAGTTGTTGAAATTGCCTATTTTGTTATTTCTCTTATCTTGTGAATCTGAGACCTTGTTTAGTGAATTTTAGAGCTTGATTTGTGACCAAAGATCCCTAACAATAGATACTGTGGATTTTGTGACTTGCAGCCGTATTCAAAGAAGCAAGACATCGCTTTTCCATGTGGCACATTATGAAGAAAGTAATAGACAAGGTTGGGAGCACAATTTGCAAAGAGACTGATTTCTTAAGTCGTCTGAACAATGTTGTCTGGAGCGAGGACTTGGAGCCTGAGGAATTTGAAGAGAATTGGGCTAAGGTAATTAGCGAGTTTTCGTTAGAAGAAAATAAATGGTTGACTGACAAGTTTGCGGAACGAGATCAGTGGATACACGCTTCTTTCAGGAATGTGCCGATGGGCAACATTTTAAAAACCACACAAAGATCAGAGAGTTCGAATAGCTTCTTCAAGAGATTTGAAAATAAATATGGGACTCTAGTAGAATTTTGGATGAGATTTGAGAGTGCTATGAACCAACAAAGGCACAATCTAAAGTTTCTTGAAGCACAGAGCCACAACTCAATGCCTGAAACCCTATTCGAGTCAAACTGGGAGGCCTATGCAGTGAAGGTCTATACACATAAAGTGTTCTTTGACTTCCAAGAGGAGGTTAAATTTTCGGTAAATGCATGTAGTGTTTGTGGATACACCCCTCCAGATTCAGTAACTAACTTTGAAGTTTCAATTGTTGAGGACGCAAACAAGCGAAAGAGATATGCAGTTGAGTACAATATGAGAACAATGGATGTCCGTTGTGCATGTAAATTGTTTGAAAGGAAAGGGATCTTATGCAACCACATCATTTGGATTTGCTCGGGAAAGTTTAAGGAAATACCTAAGAAATACATTTTGCGTAGGTGGAGTAAGAATGCACTCAGAAACACGGTTTATGATTTGAATGGAAATCTTCTGGAAAACTATGATCTTACTGGTAATAGTAAATTTGGAATGTCTTGGGTGTGGTCTGAGATTTACACAACTGTTGGTATGCTCAAAAGAAAAGAAGAAGAGTCAGATATGAGAGAGTTTTCTAAGCTAATAAAAGATTTCCGAGAGAAATTGGAGCCAAACCCAAAACCTTTGACCAAAGAACAAGAATTGGAGGCCCTTCTCAACTGCAAGGCTCCGAAAGAAATCAAGATCTTACCACCTAAAGTCTCTAGAAACAAAGGTAGTGGTAAAAGGATGGTGAGCAGCAAGAATAAGGCAATTATGAAGGCAAAAAAACCGAAAAGGTTGTGTGCTAAGTGTAAACGCATGTCACACCACGATAAAAGAAATTGTCCAAATGAGTTTGCAGAGCATCCTCCTGAGAATCAAGTATGTATAATTCTCATTGAAAATGCAACTACTATTGTCTACTAATTCTTTTTTTTTTTTAAAGTATCTAATCAAGGTTTGATTCTTCGCATAGGGAGACACATCGGAAGAAGAGGAAGAAGGGGAAGAAGTCGAGAATGAAGAATGATATAAAGGAGTATTCTTAAGCAACGAGAATAGAGATTACGATTGAAGAAGACAAGTTATAAGCTCGTTTTATTTTGGTTAATGTTGTGAATCCTGTGAATCCTGGACCTTACTTTGTGAAACTGGAACGTAAAATTGTGAAACTTGGTCCTGAATCTAGCGTCAAGCGTTTTTATCATTTCAGACCTTATTTTGTGAATCTCAGACCTTATCTTGTGAATGTCCGACCTTGTTCAGTGAATCTTAGGGCTTGTTATGTGAAACTTGGTCGTGGTTTAAAATCATCTATTTTGCTCTTAATTTTGTGAATCTCAAACGTTATCTTGTGAATCTCAGATATTGTTCAGTGAATCTCAGGGCTTGTTATGTGAAACTTGGTCGTGATTTAAAATCATCTATTTTGCTCTTAATTTTGTGAATCTCAGACCTTGTTCAATGAATCTTTGGGCTTGTTATGTGAAACACAAAGCTAATATTCTTAAACTTGGTCATAAGTTGTTGAAATTGCCTATTTTGTTATTTCTCTTATCTTGTGAATCTGATACCTTGTTTAGTGAATCTTAGAGCTTGATTTGTGACCAAAGATCTCTGACTATAGATAATGTGGATTTTGTGACTTGGCAACCGTGTTCAAAAAAGCAAGACATCGCTTTTTGCATGTGGCACATTATGAAGAAAGTAATGACAAGGTTGGGAGCACAATTTGCAAAGAGACTCCATTTCTTAAGTCGTCCAACAATGTTGTCTGGAGCGAGGACTTGGAGCTTGGGGAATTTGAAGAGAATTGGGCTAAGGTCATTAGCGAGTTTTCGTTAGAAGAAAATAAATGGTTGATCGACAAGTTTGCGGAACGAGATCGGTGGATACCCGCTTATTTCAGAATGTGCCGATGGAAACATTTTAAAAACCACACAAAGATCAGAGTTCGAATAGCTTCTTCAAGAGATTTGAAAATAAATATGGGACTCTCGTAGAATTTTGGATGAGATTTGAGAGTGCCATGGACCAACAAAGGCACAATCTAAAGCTTCTTGAAGCACAGAGCCACAACTCAATGCCTGAAACCCTATTTGGCTCAAACTGGGAGGCCCATGCAGTGAAGGTCTATACACATGATGTAACATTCCGTTTGATGTTATGAGGATTTTGGTAGTGTATGGAGTTAGTGTTGAGAGAGATATAATGGAGTGGATACGATATCGTGAGCCATGTTGTGGAGGTAGGAATAGTTAGTGGAGTTGGTGTTACGAGTTCATGTTTGGGTTGGAGTTTTGTTTTGAGTTCTTAGTCACGTTGTGGTGTCTTGATCGAGTTAGTATGTTTGTTTTCTTGTATGAGTTGAACTTCGGGGACGAAGTTATTTTTAAGGAGGGAAGACTGTAATACTCCGTATTTATGAGTCTTGGGGTACTCTATCGAGTAGGCCTTACTCGTCGAGTAAGGGAGTTTTGCGAAATAAATTAGTTTCTCGACTGTTGGGTACTCGATCGAGTAACTAGGGTACTCGATCGAGTAAGGGGCACTCGATCGAGTACCTTAGTTACTCGATCGAGTAGCCGGTTTACTGGGGCTTTTTGTCGGGTTTTGTTAATAATGCGATTAAAGTATAAAACACTTCCGTCATTGTTTCCAAATCACTTTTCCAAAACCTAAATTTCTGTTTAAGAGAGAAAGCAAACAAGTTCATCTTCTTAATCACATTCTTAGCAATTCCGAGTTCGACGGTCAGTTCTTGTCGTTGTTTATACCGTTGAGTTCCTTGCGTCGAGGGTAAGATCTATGTACCCTTTTTATTGTCTTTCCTTTGATTTGGTTAAACCCTAATTTTGGGATTGGGGGTTTTTATGATTTGTTATGGTTAGATTGTGATTATGTGATTATGTGATAGGAGAAGGATTTGTAAGGGAGAGGTTTTGAGACAGCTGCTAGATCGTCTGATGATTGTGTTGCTTTCCGTAGGATTTCCTACTCAGTATTAGTCCCATAATGGGATATTGGTGATGTGCTGTAGTTAGTTGTTTGATATGATGATTGTACTATGTTTGTGGTTGTGATTGTTGTTGATGGTTCTCGAGATGCGTTCTCGGCTGAGTGGGGTCACTTGCGGGAGTGACTTCACGCCCTAGTTTCGCCCTTCGTGGAACCCGCCACGGAAGGGGATGTGCACATTAATGGGACAGGGTTATCGCTCGGTATGATGAGCGGGGCTTAGGTGGGAACGGCTGCGGTCCCCCATCGGCGGGCTGGTCCAAAGGGACGATCGATTGAGATGATGGGAATTGGTTGGTGGTGTGTGTGTGTGTGTGTGTGACAACAATTGCCTGTTTATCTTATTATTGTTATCTATATTGATTGTGTGATTAGTACTCGACCCCGTTTAAATGTTTTAAAAACTCGTGGTGATCCATTCGGGGTGGTGAGCGATTTTTGGCAGGTATATCTTGGATACGCGTGGGATCTAGTGGGATGGAGTCATCACATATCGTAGTCTTTAGTCTTCCGTTGTGTTTGTTAGGACAGTTCCTTTCAGTTGGTTTATAGTTTGAGAACAGTTGTATTTTGCTTACAGTCGGTTTTGTAATGTAATCACTTAAACTTATTTAATAAAGTATGTTTCTTCATTGTCTTATGATTACCATGCCTCGGGTAACCGAGATGGTGGCATCCTTATACCCGAGTGGTCCCGGTAAGGCACTTGAGTATGGGGTGTTACAAATGGTATCGTGAGCGACGATCCCGAAACCTCGTAACCAATAAATCCAACGAATATAGGGAGTTAATTAAAATGAACCCGGGGTAAAGGTTGTAGGAGCTAATGCAAAGACTTGGGAGACGTCCTAAAGTCGCGAACTCGCCCTACAATTTTGAACCGGTCACCATGGGATATGTGTCGGGATCGTTATGTGCATATTGTGTGCTGTGTGTATCTATGTAGTAGTATGTTGCATGAATTGATGATGATGACGTGAATTATATGTTGGTTGATTGTAAAGCATTAAAGTATAATGATGGATACATGTAATTTGGCATGTTATAGTTATGTAAGGAAAAGTGTTTTGTCTATATATATATATAAAGCGATGTGTAAGTATACATGTTGTTGTTGTCGTGTTGAGTAAAAGTACGTAAGGTTGGGAGTGTGAATTGAACAGTCTTTGGGTGAATGTGTTGAACGAATATGGTGGGTAAATATGTGGTATGATGGATGAATTAGTGGGAAAAGATGAATCATCGTGGTGTGATAACATGGTTCCTGATTAAGCATGTCATATAATGGAAGTTATTTTATAATGTTGTTATGCTAGTAACATGTGAATAGGGGACTTGATGTCGTGTATTTGTGATTTTGTTTACGAAAAGTGATAGAATAAAAACATGTGGGTAAGTCATAATTGGCAAGTTATATAAATTATGTGCATGATGAATGTTGTTGTTTGGCTTTTGAAAATAGTAACATATGATTATGAATACTGATTTTATGAGTTTTGGACTGGTTTTGTTTGCTTGGTTGTTGTTTAAGTTGTTTGGAAGTAAAATCAAGTAGTTGTGTTTTTCGATTATAAAGAGGTTGTCTTTAAACTGTTATAACTTGAGATGCATAAATGATTTTGATGTGATTCCAATTGGAGGTGATAGCTTGTCCTTTTACGATTCTAACGATAGGTCACACGCCCAAAACGACCAAGAAATGATTGAGTTATGTCTGTTTTACGAAAACTGGACAGTGCTGAGAATTGGGGTACTCGATCGAGTATCCTCGGTACTCGATCGAGTGAGGGGGCACTCGATCGAGTACGTTAGATACTCGATCGAGTAGCCCTGGTGATTTGTTTTACGTGCTTCTGATCTTGACCTACTCGATCGAGTAAGTCCCTTACTCGATCGAGTGGCTCAGACTCGATCTAGTGACCCCTGTTTTGGGTCACATGCTTATCTTTTGACTTCGTTGCATATTATGTTTAATTCAAAGTGGTTATTTTGCTTCTTTATGCATTGTTTTACATGTATGTTGGTCTTGATACGTAAGTTACCCCATCCTATGGGGTGGTGAGTGACACCTTTTGGTGAGCATGAGTTTGGTGGGAGGAGATGAGCTATATGTGGTTGTGATAGATAGTGGAAAAAGAAAAGAAAGATCGTTATGGCTTAATTGAGACATAGAGCATGTTTTGTGAGATGAGATGAGCGATATGTTTGTACGTCGAGTAATGTAAAAGTAAATGAATGTGGACAAGGGATGATGTGAGTTTATGGAACGTGAGAATGAAAAGATTGAAATGAGGGACGCAAATGGTGGCAGCTTGAGATGTGTAAAGAATCATGGAGGGGGATGGTTAGGAGTCGTGTGGGTTAAGAATATACATAGTGAAAGTTCGTTTTAAAGGGGTTGAGAAGAGGGGTATATAGTGAACTTTGTGGAGACATGTCGCGAGGTGGATTTGTAGACAGTGAGGGAGTTTGGGGAGATTTGGTTTATTAAGAGGTGAAACCACTGTGGGATTTCCTTGGGCAATTAACGGTATAAAAAGAATTTTGATTTCTAGAGATGTAAAAAGGGAGATGTAATTGTTTGAACTTTAAACGTTGATTTTTTTATGGACAAATTAGTGATAAGTGTGAGTGAGTGATAGCATAATAAGAGAAGATCCATGGTAAGAAAGAGTGAGATGATGTCGGTAGAAAATAATGGAATTTGAGTTTTGGTGCAACGAAAGGGTAACTGGATTTCTAAAGAGTTAGCTAGAAGGAATAAGGAGTTGAACTATTAATTGGTATTATTGAGTGTAAAGCGAAAAGAAGGATAAAAGTAAGTTGAGGAAAATGTTGACCGGAGTTATGTGATATAGAAGTAAGGAATCGTTGAGATTTATGATATTATCATGAGGATATTAGCTAATGATTATATAGAAGTTTCAGGACAATATGATTGATAATGAGTTTCGAGGAATTAAGGGAGTAATAAGTTGGTGGAGTATTGGCAGGATACGAGATATTTGGTGGAGAGTTGGATGACAATACAAATAAGACAGTATTGGGAATGATGTTGACGTAAATTTTGTTGGTGAATTTGATGATAGTTATTTGGGATGTTAACCGAAGATAGGAAAGAAATCGTGATGTTTAGAGATGAGTGAAAGAGGTTTGATGTCCGGACAGTGGTGGTGTTATGGTTTGTGACTAAGGGTTAAGAGTGATGGTATATTAGAAAGGTAGCAATTCAAAAGAGGTTGATTTGGTAGGGACCTGATTGTTGTGTATAGTTGTGAGAAGGTATAAGATGTGGTTAGATGAGGCGGATGCTAATAGTTGAATAGTAATGGTATGGTTATACTTGACAAGAAGTGATGGTTGTGCGAATAGGGGAAAATGTTGTGAGGGGCATATGAGTTAAGCTCGGGCGGCAGGTAACCTATGTTGAGTGGTAACTTACGTGATCAGGATTGACTAGTGGATGTGATTATGGGTCTATGATGTCTATAAATGTTTGTGTGAGGTTCTGACCTCACAAGAAGTGGTATGGTGTAATAATTATAAAGTTGTTTTATGAATGTTCTGTAATATATATATTGGACACGGTAATTTAATTGAATAATATCCAAAAAGGTAATAACTTGATTAATTTGACATGGCTAGTTATAATTTTATGTGTATTAATAACACATGTGTATTCCGTGAAATGGTAGAGATGACGTTCATGAGATGCTTATCTGTTTATCCATATAATATGTTGTGTTATGATTTAGTAAAGTGGATTTGAGTAAGTTTTTCTTGTCCAAAAGTTATTCTCGAGTCAGTGTTTATGGGAGCTGTATGCAGTTGTGATATCTATCGGTGTGGTTGTGGTGCCTCGGGTGGTGATCCGGGCACGGTACATAGTGCTGTGATACGGGTATTTTCGCACTACGGTGTGGCTGTTGGTGGCGGTGTTGTGATGCGGTCACCGGTTGTGGTGGAGTAGGCGGGATGATTATGATTCGAGTTTCGAAAGTGCATACCAGTTATTCATAGTTTGTTGTTTTGTTTGATGTTGCTCCCTGCGAGTTTCAGTTTCTGCAGATAGACACTTGTCTTGTTTATTGATGTTTTCTTTACCAGGTTAAGTTGGGAATGAGGGTATAGTATGATATGAAATAGAGTAGTATATGTTTTCGTTGTTGTCATGGTATAGTGATGTTCTATTGATGGGACACGGTTGTGAGAGGTTGTTACAGTAATTTTGATCTTGTTCTAAATAAGGCTTTAGTAGACATGGTAATGACAAGTGGTCCGTAGAACATGTGTGGTAATGATCTGAAAGCTGCCGGTGGTTCATAATCTTTTGTTGGGACAGTGAGTGTAGGGTGTTGGGGGAATTAGTGTCATATTAGGTTATGTATGAGTCTTGCGGTAATGAAGGAAAGAACTGGAGGATCTAGTGTGAGTGTACGTAACGAGTGTGGATCGTGAGTTATGCGTTTGGGAGATAGGTGCTTTATATAGAGAGGTATGTCATGTTGCGGTAATGTGGAAAAGTTGAAGTTTTGGGTTAAGATAAAGATTTTGAGGTATAGGTTAGGTGGTGTGACGAATGAGTTGAGGTATGAGGAATGTTTAAGTAAGAGAGCCTTGGATATATGCATGGCGAGTGTTTAGATTATAAGTGGTTATCTTTGACATGCGGTGGTGATGAGGATAATGACACGATATAGCTAGGATTTAGTATTAGTGAGTTACGAGGACGTAACATTTGTCTTAAGAGGAGTAGGATGCGATAAAAGAGAGTTTCATGGTGGTGCATGTTGTAATATAATTGGAAGTAGAGTGTTAGCGTAGCGTAAAGGAGGGATTTGTTTTGTGGATGATACTTATAAAAGGCCATGGCCGTGCTTGTAGTAGTGTGATGCTTGAAGTGTGAGAATATTTTATATAGTGTTGACAGTTGGACGATGGTGTTATGAGTCCGAGTAAACTTCGAGGACGAAGTTCCTTTTAAGGGTGGTAGAATGTAACATTCCGTTTGATGTTATAAGGATTTTGGTAGTGTATGGAGTTAGTGTTGAGAGAGATATAATGGAGTGGATACGATATCGTGAGCCATGTTGTGGAGGTAGGAATAGTTAGTGGAGTTGGTGTTACGAGTTCATGTTTGGGTTGGAGTTTTGTTTTGAGTTCTTAGTCACGTTGTGGTGTCTTGATCGAGTTAGTATGTTTGTTTTCATGTATGGGTTGAACTTCGGGGACGAAGTTCTTTTTAAGGAGGGAAGACCGTAATACTCGTATTTATGAGTCTTGGGGTACTCTATCGAGTAGGCCTTACTCTGTCGAGTAAGGGAGTTTTGCGAAATAAATTAGTTTCTCGACTGTTGGGTACTCGATCGAGTAACTAGGGTACTCGATCGAGTAAGGGGCACTCGATCGAGTACCTTAGCTACTCGATCGAGTAGCCTTTCTGACGGGGTTTTGTTGGGTTTTGTTAATAATGCGATTAAAGTATAAAACACTTCCGTCATTGTTTCCAAATCAATTTTCCAAAACCTAAATTTCTCGTTTTAAGAGAGAAAGCAAACAAGTTCATCTTCTTAATCACATTCTTAGCAATTCCGGAGTTCGACGTCGATTCTTGTCGTTGTTTATACCGTTGAGTTCCTTGCGTCGAGGGTAAGATCTATGTACCCTTTTTATTGTCTTTCCTTTGATTTGGTTAAACCCTAATTTTGGGATTGGGGGTTTTTATGATTTGTTATGGTTAGATTGTGATTATGTGATTATGTGATAGGAGAAGGATTTGTAAGGGAGAGGTTTTGAGACAGCTGCTAGATCGTCTGATGATTGTGTTGCTTTCCAGGTAGGATTTCCTACTCAGTATTAGTCCCATAATGGGATATTGGTGATGTGCTGTAGTTAGTTGTTTGATATGATGATTGTACTGTGTTTGTGGTTGTGATTGTTGTTGATGGTTCTCGAGATGCGTTCTCGGCTGAGTGGGGTCACTTGCGGGAGTGACTTCACGCCCTAGTTTCGCCCTTCGTGGAACCCGCCACGGAAGGGGATGTGCACATTAATGGGACAGGGTTATCGCTCGGTATGATGAGCGGGGCTTAGGTGGGAACGGCTGCGGTCCCCCACTCGCGTAGCGGTCGGTCAAGTGGACAACGGATTGAGATGATGGGAATTGGTTGGTGGTGTGTGTGTGTGTGTGTGACAGTTCAGCTGTCTGTTTATCTTATTATTATTATCTATATTGATTGTGTGATTAGTACTGACCCCGTTTAAATGTTTTAAAAAAAACTGTGGTGATCCATTCGGGAGTGGTGAGCAGTTGCTTGGCAGGTATATCTTGGATACGCGTGGGATCTAGCTGGGGATGGAGTCATCACATATCAGAGTCTTTAGTCTTCCGCTGTGTTTGTTAGGACAGTTCCTTTCAGTTGGTTTATAGTTTGAGAACAGTTGTATTTTGCTTACAGTTGGTTTTGTAATGTAATCACTTAAACTTATTTAATAAAGTATGTTTCTTCATTGTCTTATGATTACCATGCCTCGGGTAACCGAGATGGTGGCATCCTTATACCTGAGTGGTCCTGGTAAGGCACTTGGAGTATGGGGGTGTTACACATGAAGTGTTCTTTGACTTCCAAGAGGAGGTTAAATTTTAGGTAAATGCGTGTAGTGTTTGTGGATACACCCCACCAGATCCAGTAACTAACTTTGAAGTTTCAATTGTTGAGGACGCAAACAAGCGAAAGTGATATGCAGTTGAGTACAATAGGAGAACAATGGATGTCCGTTGTGCATGTAAATTGTTTGAAAGGAAAAGGATCTTATGCAACCACATCATTTGGATTTGCTCGGGAAAGTTTAAGGAAATACCTGAGAAATACATTTTGCGTAGGTGGAGTAAGAATGCACTCAGAAACCCGGTTTATGATTTGATTGGAAATCTCCTGGAAAACTATGATCTTACTGGTAATAGTAAATTTGGAATGTCTCCGGCGTGGTCTGAGATTTACGCAACTGTTGGTATGCTCAAAAGAAAAGAAGAAGAGTCAGATATGAGAGATTTTGCCAAGCTAATAAAAGAATTCCGAGAGAAGTTG
Organism: Silene latifolia; assembly: GCF_048544455.1. NCBI lineage: Eukaryota > Viridiplantae > Streptophyta > Magnoliopsida > Caryophyllales > Caryophyllaceae > Silene > Silene latifolia. The sequence continues at coordinate 394,889,168 of NC_133538.1, forward strand.
GAGCCAAACCCAAAAACTTTGACCAAAGAACAAGAATTGGAGGCCCTTCTCAACTGCAAGGCTCCAAAAGAAATCAAGATCTTACCACCTAAAGTCTCAAGAACCAAAGGTAGAGGTAAAAGGATGGCGAGCAGCAAGAATAAGTCAATTATGAAGGCAAAAAAACCGAAAAGGTTGTGTACTAAGTGTAAACGCATGTCACACCACGATAAAAGAAATTGTCCAAATGAGTTTGCAGAGCATCCTCCTGAGAATCAAGTATGTATAATTCTAATTGAAAACGCAACTACTATTGTCTACTAATTCTTTTTTTTTTTTTAAAAAAAAGATATCTAATCAAGGTTTGATTCTTCACATAGGGAGGCACATCGGAAGAAGAGGAAGAAGGGGAACAAGTAGAGAATGAAGAATGATGTAAAGGAGTATTCTTAAGCAACTAGAATAGAGATGACGATTGAAGAAGACAAGTTTTAAGCTCGTTTTATTTTGGTCAATGTTGTGAATCCTGTAAATCCTGGACCTTATTTTGTGAAACTGGAACGTAAAATTGTGAAACTTGGTCCTGAATCTAGAATCAAGCGTTTTTATCATTTCAGACCTTATTTTGTGAATCTCATACCTTATCTTGTGAATATCAGACCTTGTTCAGTGAATCTTAGGGCTTGTTATGTGAAACTTGGTTGTGGTTTAAAGTCATCTATTTTGCTCTTAATTTTGTGAATCTCATACCTTATCTTGTGAATCTCAGACCTTGTTCAATGAATCTTTGGGCTTGTTATGTGAAACTTGGTCGTGGTTTAAAATCATCTATTTTGCTCTTAATTTTGTGAATCTCAGACCTTATCTTGTGAATGTCAGACCTTGTTCAGTGAATCTTAGGGCTTGTTATGTGAAACTTGGTCGTGGTTTAAAATCATCTATTTTGCTCTTAATTTTGTGAATCTCAGACCTTATCTTGTGAATCTCAAACCTTGTTCAGCGAATCTTAGGGCTTTTTATGTGAAACTTGGTCGTGGTTTAAAATCATCTATTTTGCTCTTAATTTTGTGAATCTCAGACATTATCTTGTGAATCTCAGACCTTGTTCAGTGAATTTCTGGGCTTGTTATGTGAAACTTGGTCGTGGTTTAAAATCATCTATTTTTCTCTTAATTTTGTGAATCTCATACCTTATCTTGTGAATCTCAGACCTTGTTCAATGAATCTTCGGGCTTGTTATATGAAACTTGGTCGTGGTTTAAAATCATCTATTTTGCTCTTTATTATGATTTTACAACTATCAAATATCTTTACAAGAGTTGATGAAGGCAACAATCTTTACATGAACCTTGACCCACTTTTGCTCAACTCAATGTCAATGTCAATGTCAAATTAGCTCAAATTGCTCAACTCAATGTCAAATTAGCTACATAAGTCACATAAGTGACCCAGAAAAATTATTATGACTTTACAACTATCAAATATCTTTACAGGAGTTAATGAAGGCAACAATCTTTCCAGCCTCGTCCCACTTTTGCTCAACTCAATGACTTCACATCATCCCATCAACACGGACAATTGTCTTCTTTAATTAAACACATATACAACGAAAAACAAGTACAATCGACTTATTTACGAAATATTCGCCAAAGTTATAAAGAAATGAACTTCACATCATTTTTAAGACAATGAAGTGTACCTTTTTAGTATTTTTATCCCATTTAAATAGTTCCAACATGATTGATTTTCGATATTGTGGCTATTTCTGCAAAGAGCGACATATATTAATGAAGTATATAGACAACCAACCTATCTTTATTTGGTGAATATCAGACCTTGTTTTGTGAATCTCAAACCTTATTCAGAGCTTGTTGATTTTGAACCACTTATAATGAGCAAGTTTCATCAAAACAAGCTCTAAGATTCACTGAACAATGTCTGAGATTCACAAGATAAGGCTTTATTTTCGTATACTAATGAACTTACCTCAAAATATTCACTTTTGGTCCATAAACTATCATCGTCCAAGGCACTCAACCACTTCAACACAAAAACTCCACAATCATAACTAGACAAAAAAAAAACAACAAATGGTTTAAAATCAACAAGTTCAAAATAATAACTATTGATCTGTTAACAAAAGGAAAAAGATACATGCTTATATACCATGTTGTTTGTTGAGGGACTTCGAGATTGACAAATTCGTTCGTGTGCATGAACTCCAAAGATTTATATGACTCTCCCAAAATAGATGAAACATGAGGTAACTGAAAAAGAAAAGGCCATCACAAGATCAAAATATATTTTGGAGTATACTTTTAAAAGAAAAGGTAATAACAACAATATTTTGGAAAAAAAAAATCATACAAGCTCTTTCGCATGCTTGTTGTCAGGATCCACATTAATATCCCTGCTTGAGTCAAGGATAAAATTTTTTCCCTGGTTTATATCACAAACACAAGCCCACCAATGCTCCGGCGGCGTGTTACTATGGAAAGGGATAAAAACCTGAGATAGTAAATGTACAAGACAAACCAAGAGATTAATGCTATAATAAGGAAAATAAGGTCCATGATTCAGAAAATAAGGTCAAGGATTTACAAAACAAGTTCACAAACTAAGGTCAAGGAGTTCACAAAACAAGGTCCAGGATTCACAAAACAAGGTCCAGGATTCACGAATTAAGTTCCAGGATTCACAAATAAGTTCACAAAATAAGGTCCAAGATTCACAAAATAAGGTCCAAGATTCACAAAATAAGGTCCAGGATTCACGAAATAAGTTTACAAAATAAGGTGAAGGATTCATAAAATAAGTTAACAAAATAAGGTTCAGGATTCAAAAAACAAGGTTCAGGATTCACGAAATAAGTTACAGGATTCACAAATAAGTTCACAAAATAAGTTCACAAAATAAGCTCCAAGATTCACAAAATAAGGTCCAAGATTCACAAAATAAGGTCCAAGATTCACAAAATAAGGTGAAGGATTCATAAAATAAGTTAACAAAACAAGGTCCAGGATTCACAAAACAAGGTCCAGGATTCACGAAATAAGTTTCAGGATTCACAAATAAGTTCACAAAATATGTTCACAAAATAAGCTCCAAGATTCACAAAATAAGGTCCAGGATTCACAAAATAAGGTCCAGGATTCACAAAATAAGTTCACAAAATAAGGTGAAGGATTCATAAAATAAGTTAACAAAATAAGTTACAGGATTCACAAATAAGTCCACAAAATAAGCTCCAAGATTCACAAAATAAGCTCCAAGATTCACAAAACAAGTTCCAAACATATCAATGACCTAATAAGTCCACAAAATAAGTTCCAAGATTCACAAAATAAGCTCCAAGATTCACAAAACGAGTTCCAAACATATCAATGACCTACAAATAAGTAAAATAAACATCACAAATATCTGACCTTGTCGATATGGCTACCAGCAAGTGGAGTGTAACTGTCCTTTATGTATTGACCCCAAATAACGGGGTTGTTTTTTCGATGAAGACCCTACAAGTCACAAGAACGCAATTTTAGAAACAAAGCAACTTTAAGAACGCAAAATACTTGAATATCAACATATAAAGGATTTGAGACAGACAAATATTGTTGTTGGCAAGTGGAGTAAATTTGTTCTACCGAGTGTGCACTTAATTCCAAACATATCAATGACCTACAAAATTAAATTTGTTAGGAAACATACACATCGAGTGACCTGATTTTATGAAACGTGAACAAAATGAAACAGGTTGAGTGGCGTGAACAAAATGAAACAGGTTACTTACCTGATCCATAATAAGGCCACGCGGTCCAAGCCTATGCAAAGCATCTCTTGTGACTTCCATCCATGTAGTGGACACCATAACCTCACTTCATTATTGATAAAATGCAATTAGTAGATATATTTTTTACAATAAAAAAAAATCAAAAAATCAAAGCAAAAATATGACATTATTGTTTATCTTTCTTTGATCTCTTTCGAACAAAATTAACCAATTCCACGTCAGTGTATCGAGGCCATTCTAGTGCATCATTTTGTACTATTTCTTTGGATAGGTTCTCAGAACGTGTAGTAATTTTATCGCACGCCCTCAACTCCTTACTGGCAGATGGTTTATTGAGGCCGGAAACAATTGGTGTAGAAGGGGGATCACTGTTCCCTACCACAGGAGGAGGAGGAGGAGGAGTAGAAGTCTCAGGAGTACCTAGAACAGTAACGGTGGGGTGAGTGGGCTCACTTTTCTCAGAACATGTAATAATTTGATCGCACGCCTCAACTCCTTACTGGCAGAGGGTGTAGAAGGAGGATCACTGTTCCCTACCACATGAGGAGGAGGAGTAGAAGTCGCAGGAGTAGCTAGAACAGTAAGAGTGGGGTGAGTGGGCTCATTGACGAAACGGACATCATCAATAGCACTGGAACTTATTTGTATATATCTTACACTTGTTCTCCTTCTATTGTACTCAACCCACCGTTCTTGATTATGATGATCATTCGCTACCACTATGGGCTCAGAATGGTCAGGTTGTTCATCATTGACGGGAGGGACATCATCATTGAAGGGAGGGACATCATCAATAGCAGTATTATGAGAGGGAGATAAAAGATGATCAGGTTGTTCATAAGCTTGAATACATGACGTTGAAGGTTCACCAAGTGGTATGATTTGGCATTCTGGTTTTGGTGGTGAACGACGTGACTATATTGGTTGCAAAGCTTCACCCATCATGTCCAATGCCTCCAACAATTCAGCTAGATTATCCCCACTATTACCCTCCACACTCTCCTGGATATTACCCTCCACACTCTCCTGTACATTACCCTCCTCATTATTGTCTTCTTGAGATAACCTAAAACCATCTGCCATACCATCTACAGCTGCAACTAGTTTAGAAACTGTTGCTGAGGAAGGTAGTTTATTAATAAACTCAGTAGGAGGATCAGTAGGTTCTTCATCTTCAGAATGTTGTTGTTCACTTGTTGGATTTGAAGACTGCCTAAACTCAATAGTAGGCAAAGGTGCACTCGGTGGCTTTGAAGACTGCCTAAACTCAATAGTAGGCAAAAGTGCATGTGCCTTATGCTGAGTGATGACCAGTGGAGGCTCAATAGAACCCCTGCCGAAAGTTTTATTGTCCGATTTTTAGTAATTCACTTCCTCCTTAAGTCTCTGGGATATAGCTTCTTTAGTCCAAGTTGAGAGCGTTGGAAACTGCCGAGTAATAAGGCGTGATTTGAAGACACGTCAGTCTAGATAAATAAAAACCAAGACCATAATAGGTCCACCAAACCAATTTTCTTTCAACTTTTTGGTCTTCCACTCCTCCTTTTGCCAAGACTCAACTTGGGAAGCCAATTTACGTTTGATAAAATTGCACCAGTTGAATTCAGAGATCAACTCAGTGTTTACCAAACTTTTAAGAAGTCTCAAACTTGCCCGATTGTCTACAACACCGCCTAAAAGAGCATTGAAGATATAAATGATGAAAGTGCGTTTGAAATCATCTCCACCATCTCTTTGTGTAGAGAGCTTTTGCATAATGTGTTTGACCTCAATGGAACTACCTTTGTATTGACTTCTGAACTCCTCCAAAACAGACACATAAGAAGGGCACTTATCTCCAATTTTTGCTTCTTCGACAATGTTTGGACCCATTGGCAATCCCAGGCACATATGGATATCTTCCTCTAAAACAAGGAGTTTCCCATCACACAAAGATCCTGTAAAGGGGTCATAATTTGAAACTAGCCAGTACGCCAAGTGACCCGGAACAACATCTGTTTTAAGATGCAATAGAGAACCAAATCCCATTTCTTGTATAGCTTCAATCTGCTTATCTGATGGTGGATTCTCCTTATTGTTGAGAAAGTTGTAAAGCCTAGCAGGAGACATACGAGTCCTCAACATAGGCAGTTTGTCTTTCTAAATTCTTGTCTTTTTTGTAGGTGGATCAGAGAGTGGTTCAGTAGCTTTAGTAGGTGCTTCAGTAGAATCAGTAGCTGGTTCAACACGTCGCTTCATTTTAGCTTGCTTCCTGTTATGCACCAAGTAAGGCAAAATAACATCAGAACTAAAATCCAAAATGTAAACATTTTAAGGAAGTTTGACAATAGAGAAGGTGATTTCATGCACTTATTAACAAGTATAACAATATTATCTTCCAGTTTCACAAAACAGGGTCTGAGATTCACACAATTAGATCCTAGATTCACACAAGTAGGTCCTAGATTCACGAAATGCAAATGAGATGTAGCTACTGAAAACTTAACCAACAATACATTTAAAAACTGGCAATATAGAAGGATAAGATAATGAAAACAGAGAAGGTGATTTCATCCACTTATTAACAAGTATAACAATATTATCTTCCAATTTCACAAAACAAGGTCTGAGATTCACACAATTAGGTCCTAGATTCATACAAGTAGGTCCTAGATTCACGAAATGCAAATGAGATGTAGCTACTGAAAACTTAACCAACAATACATTTAAAAACTGGCAAAGAACATGCATCCAAAGAACATGCATCCAAAAGAACGATAAATTAATCACAAAACCATACGCAAGAGAATCGAAATATACTACAAAAACCCTAAAACCTCAATAACAAAAACTGGCAAAAACCCTAAACCCTCAATAACAAAAACCTGCATAATAAAAACAATAATTTGATGAATTAAAGAAGTTGATTGAAAATTATGGTGAAAAATACGAAACAAAAAGAGGATGAATCGAAACTTGAGAAAGTAAATAGAAAATACCTATTTTGCGGATGATAACGATAGTAGAAACGGTAATACTAATGGCAGACGAAAAGCTCAATGATAATGGCGGATAATGGCGAAGACGGATGTGAAATTGGAGCACTGAATATGGAAGTTGAAGAGAGAGATAGTGAATATGGAAGTTGAAGAGAGAGCACTGAATATGGAAGTTGAAGTGAAATTTGAAATTGCGGAATTTTGTGAAACTGGACAACGTGGATCTTTACTTAAGAATACATGACTCCTAATTTTGAGAATCTTGGAACTAATACGTGAAACTGGAGCATGAAATTGTGAAACTAAGTCTTGAATAGTTGATCTTCACTTAAGATGTTTCTTTTACTCAATGTTGTGAATCCTGGAACTTATCTTGTGAAACTGGAACATAAAATTATGAAACCTAGAACTGAATCCAGCATTAAGTATTTTTGTGAATTTAGTCTTTAGTCTTTATTATAATGTGGATTTTGAGCAAAATTTAGTCTTTAGTCGATGTCATTGTTTCCCAATGAAGTAAAGCCTAAATCCAGCATCGTTTCCCAATTTAGCCTGAATCCAGCATCGTTTCCCAATGAAGTAAAGCCTTTAGTTGATGACATTAAACATGTAATTGTGCCAAAGGTATATCCAGACCTGAATCCATTAATCATGTAATGTACATAATACAGAAAAAGATGCGAATCAAATGAGAAGGCGGCTTGCATTAAACATCTTTGTCTCTCAATAAAAGACCGTCATACGAAGTACACCCGTCTCATCTTATGGTCAAATCCAAGTTTCACAATTTCTTGTAGCATTACATTCTCGACTACTAAATACATTCTCGACTACTCAAATACAAGACTACAGACTAATCAATTCATGGTACCATTACAAACAAACAAGGTCATATGGCCGAATTTCACCATTTTCACCATTTCGAATACGGAGTACATCAACACAAGATAGATATAGCAGGCTTGTTGAAGCAAGGGATGTCCGCCAGTGAACACATATCCATCGGAGAAAGATCATTTGATGGCAAAAAGACTGTCATGTCATCAATGAAATACCTATACCATCAAAAACAAGTAACAATTAAGAGATTTTCACCCAACTTATTTACAAAATGTTCACCAAAGTTATGACCAAATGGACTTTGCATTAATTTTAAGTCAAGCAAGTGTACCGTTTTTGTATTTTTATCCCATTTAAGAAGTTCCAATATTATCTTCTTTCGATAGTCAGGCAATTTCTGCAAAAGAGATTTCCATACAGTATAGTATATATTTAATATGTAGCAATGGCAAGGTAGGAGGCAAAACCCGTAAATTTATACCTCAAAATATTCACTGTTGGTCCATAAACTTTCATTGTCCAACGCATCCAACCATTTCAGCACAAACACTTCACAATCAAAACTACAAATAAATAAACATTTATGAGTAAAAGAAACATCTCAAGTGAAGATCAACTATTCAACCATTCATTTCAGCAATATGGGATTGGGTACTTGGTTTTGGTCAGAGAGGTACCATTCAAACTTGTACGATAAAAACACAAATATAGCCTAAAAAACGAAGATACATGGTTACATACCATAGTTTTTGTTAAGGGACTTTAAGGTTGACAATTGGGTTAGTGTGCTTCAACCGCAAAGGTTCAAATGCAGATGAATCACCACAAAGAACAGATGAAACTTGGTACAACTGGAACATGAAAAAGCCAATAAAAATATGACAGGGTTATATTTTTAAGAAACTAAAGATAAATACTCCAAAATATTTTGGGAAAAAAATCATACACTCTCGTGGGCTGTGTGGTTATCAGGATCCGCATGTAAATCGGTGCTCGAGTCGAGGATGAAATTTACTTTTTGCTTTAAATCGGAAACGCAAGCCCACCAATGATGACACTTATCATTAAGCATAGGGATAAAAACCTGCAATAGACAAACCAATTAACAATACACATGAACGAAAATAAATAAAAAAGAACATAAATAGCAGAAGAGGGATATTTCACCTTTTGGATATTGCTCCCATCAAATGGAATGTAATCAGACTTCAGGTATTGACCCCAAATAGCTGGGTTGCGTTCTTCATGAATGGTCTGCATGTGACAAAAGTAGGACCATTTTAATAAACCAGAGCGGAGCAACATTAAGAAAGCAGATACTTGAATATCAACATCTTAAGGATTTGAAGCTCACATATACTGTGGTTGGCAAGTAGAGGAGATCTGATATACCGAGTGTGGACTTCACTCTAAACATATCAATCACCTACAAAATCAAATTTAACAAAACATAGGTAAAGGATTCACAAAATAAGTTCTAGCATTCACAAAATAAGGTCCAGGATTCACAAAATAAGGTACAGGATTCACAAAACAAGTTCCAGGATTCACAAAATAAGTTCTAGGATTCACAAAATAAGTTCTAGGATTCACAAAAAAGTAAAATGAAACATGAAAAGAAAAAGAAAAGGAAAATGATACTTACTTGATCCATAACAAAGCCACGTGGTCCAAGGGTCTGTAAAGCATGTCTTGTGACTTCCATCCACGGAGTGGACACCATAGCGTCACTTAAATATTGAGGAAATGCAATTAGTCAATATCTCTCACAATATAACTTTTATATTGTAAAATCAAAGCAAAATCATTACAATTTAGTTTGTGCCGATTTTGATCTGCAAACATAATCCAACAATTGCTGGTCACTGTAAGGAAGTGGTCGAGAGCCACTGCCACAATACGAACATATAAGATTATTTAATCAACTAAAGTACTAAAGAATGTAAAGGTTTTGCAAGAAAATTTTGATAATATTAAAAGAATAAGGTTCTTACAGCGGTACACGACTCCATTCTAGTGCATCTTTTTTCACTCTATCTCTTAATATGTTCTTATCACATGTAATAATGTGATAGCACACCCTCAATGCAAAACGCTTCACCTGAGCTTCCTATAAATGGAAAAAGGGGAATAATAATGTGTTTCAAACTTTTAAAAATTTATATTTATCAATGTATAAATAGAGTTGAAAAAGTAATCTTACAGTATATATGGTTATTGGACAATCACTTTTGTTTCCTTTGTAATTCTCCAATATGTTCAATAAATAGAGGCCATTATCTATTTCATCAGAAGTTAGGTTTGATTTTGGCATAAACACTTCGGGCGTCCACAAAATACTTGTCAGTGCTGGCAACTTTGGTTTAAGAAGCCGGATGAGCTTTTCTTTCTGTATGAACAAAAGAGAAATTAGTCTTTTTTAGCACAGGTATAAACAAAACTTATTTTGTGAGATACAACACACTATCTAGGAATCATGTAAGGTACTATACTGTCAAAACAGACACTAGCTACGAAATTGCACCACTTGAACCATACATCTTAGTTTGTAAAACTTGGAGTGAAATGGTAAAGGACCATAGGTTCACAAAATAAGATGTAGGATTCACAAAATAAAGGCCTACTTTCACAAAGTCCCCTATTTTGTCCTTTTTCTTCTTTGGTGAACCTCAGACCTTGTTTTGTGAATCTCAGACCTTGTTCAGTGAATCTTAGGGCTTGTTTTGTGAAACTTGGTCAACATAAGTGGTTTAAAATCATCTATTTTGCTCTTAATTTTGTGAATCTCAGACCTTGTTCAGTGAATCTTAGGGCTTGTTTTTGTGAAACTTGGTCAACATAAGTAGTTAAAGTGATAAGATTCACAAACCTTAAGTGTAGGCTTCACAAAATAAAGTCATACATTCACAAAGTCATTTCCTAGTAGAATCACAATAACACACATTGTCCTAAGTAAAATGGAAACAATAGACGTACCACAGGTTGTATAAAACAAGAATAATCAACAGATCTGCCTTTCAGAGGATGGATGATTTGCACTTTGCTACTTTTACTTCAGAGGTCGATACAAATAAAGAAAGGTGGGCATGAGGCGGAGACTATTGGAGCGCAAACCTGAAAAAGGACAAAAAGTAAACTGAATTAAAAAGACAAAAATGCAGTGAATAAAAAAGACAAAAATGAACTTAAGTTGAAATATAAGCAGACCAAAATCAAAGACTTACTAGTTGAACTACAGAAACATCAACATTGGAGAGACACTGGGAACAAAAAATAAGATCATTATGAGTAACGATTAGAAGTCAACATCATGTAAAATAGACTTGGAGAATTGGATAAAGTAGAGAGTAATAAGACTAACACTTTCATTTCTATACGGCACAAATAAACGAGAAGGAGAAGTCCGGGATTTGAATATCTCAATACTATTTAAGATCTCACAATACACATCTATGACATAAGGTGATATCCGATCGCCTTCAGCCACACGCTTCAACTAGCTCCTTGTCAAAGTCTGACATTGACTTTGGAAAAGAATCTCCGTTTCATCATATGATTCGCCAAGTATAAAATCTAATACTTGTTTCTCAGCTTGATTCAAATCCATAAAATTTTAAAATTTCTTTGCAAATAGGGCGATCGGAAAACTTCAGCTGGAACTACAACCCTCCTCTTACCACGACCCGGAACATCCTCTTCAATTGGTAATGGAGATAAGAGAAATGGGATTGCAGCATTAGTTGAGGTTTTGCAAGGAACACTGGAAATCGACTTTGCCAAATGACGTGGCGATCGACGAATATAGATATTACTGACAGATCGTTTACTGACAGATGGTTTATCGATTTTTGAAACAAGTGGAGTATCTGGTAGGGAAATAACATCAAGAGTTGTGTTTCGTACCACAGTAGTAGGAGGAGTAGGAGGAGTAGATGTTATCTCAATAATTGTAGGCTCAGTGACGTCCTTGTCAGGAAGAACATCATCCAGAGCAGCGTGAGAGGATGTGTTCCCTACCAAAGGAGTGGGCTCAGTGAAAGGAGGGATGACATCCACAAGAAGGGATGACACAGTAGCATATGTGTCACGCTCAAGCTCAGGTTGAGACAACAAATGGTCATCAACTGCTAGGAGCCTAAAGGATGGGTATTCTGCATTTGGTGGTGGTGAATGATGTGGCGCTATTGGTTGCAAAGCTTCACCCATCGCATCCAATGCCGCCAACAAATCTGCCTCAGTCCACCCATATAAATTATCCACATTCTTCCCAGCTTTCTCCACATTCTGCCCACCTTTCTCCACATTATCATGAATATCGTCAACCACTTTCTCAACGATATTCTCATCCACAATGTCTGACACCTTTTCCTCATTCTTCACATCCTTCACATTTTCAGCATCATCCTCTTGTTGAGATAACTTAAAACCTTCTGCTATGCCGTCTACAGCTGCAACTAGTTTCTTCATTGTTGTTGTTGAAGGCAGTTTGGAGGGAGCTTGACTAGCAAGTGATTTGTAGTTCGCAAAAGCTTGGGCCATTTCCTTTGCGGAAAGCGCAAGTTTATGGACAAACTCGCCAGTGCCTTCATTCCCAAGTAGAGGTAATTTTTCAGCTTCAGCTTCAGATGCTTTATCTTGAATTGTTGACTTGGAAGACTGGCCGAGCTCAATCTTTGGAGGAGGAGGACACAACTGTGGAATATGGTGGTTGATGACCATTAGAGGCTCAATAGAACCACCGCCGAAAGTTTTCTTGTCCGATTCTTTGTCATTCACTTCCCCCTAAACTCTCTAGGATATAGCTTCTTTAGTCCAAGTTGAGAGCATTGGAAACTGCCGAGTAACAAGGCGTGATTTGAAGACACATCGGTCAATATAAATGAAAACCAAGACCATAATAGGTCCACCAAACCAATTTTCTTTCAGCTTTTTGGTCTGCCACTCCTTTTGCTAAGACTCAACTTGGACAGCCAATTTGCGTTTGATGAAATTGCACCAGTTGAATTTGGAGATCATGTCAGTGTTTACCAAACTTTTAAGAAGTCTCAAACTTGCCCGATTCCCTACAACACCGCCTAAAAGAGCATTGAAGATATAAATGATGAAAGTGCGTTTGAAATCATCTCCATCATCTCTTTGTGTAGAGAGCTTGTGCAATATGTCTTTGACCTCAATGGGACTACCTGTGTAGTAACTTTTGAACTCCTCCAAAACAGACAAATAAGAAGGGCACTTATCTCCAATTTTTGCTTCTTCGACAATGTTTGGACCCATTTGTAATCCCAGGCACAGATGGATATCTTCCTCTAAAACAGGGAGTTTCCCACCACACAACGATCCTTTCAAGGGGTTGTAATTCGAAACTACCCAATACGCCAAGGTACCCAGAACAACATCTGTTTGAAGAAGCAAGAGAGAACCATATCCTATTTCTTGTATAGCTTCAATCTGCTTATCTGATGGTGGATTCTCCTTATTGTTGAGAAAGTTGTAAAGCCCAGCAGGAGACATCCGAGTCCTCAACATAGGCAGTCTGTCTTTGTAAATTCTTTTCTTTTTTGTAGCTGGCTCAGAGAGTGGTTCAAAGAGCTTTCGAGATGCTTGATAGAGTGGTTCAAAGAGCTTGATCGTCCTCAACGCGTCGCTTCTTCCTGGCTTAGCTTGCTTCCTATAACTCAGTAAAGCCTATTATTCACAAAGCAAGGGAAATAAGTTCACAAAATAAAGAAACTTGGTCAGTAAGGTTTAGATTCTCAGACCCTGTTTTGTGATTCTCAGACCTTGTTCAGTGAATCTAAGGGCTTGTTTTGTGAAACTTGGTCATTATAAGTGGTTTAAATCATCTATTTTGCTCATACCTTTATTTGGTGAATTCACAGGCCTTTTTGTGTGAATCTCAGACCTTATTCAGTGAATGTAAGGGCTTGTTTTGTGAAACTTGGTCATTATAAGTGGTTAAAATCATCTATTTTGCTCATACCTTTATTTGGTGAATTCACAGACCTTGTTTTGTGAATCTCATACCTTATTCAGTGAATCTAAGGGCTTGTTTTGTGAAACTTGGTCATTATAAGTTGTTAAAGAACATTACATTATAACAATAAGGTATGGTCAATTAACTGAATTTAAGTGATAATAGGTAAGAAAGAGGGAAAACCGTACGAAGAAGCAGAAAAATTCATTAAACAAGGTCTCAGATTCACTAAACAAGGTCTAAGATTCGCAAAATAAGTTCACAAAATAAGTTCCAGGATTCACAAAATAAGTTCTAGGATTCACATAATAAGTTGCAAGATTCACAAAAGAAGTTCCACAATTCACAAAATAAGGTCACAAAATAAGTTGGTCATTATAAGTGCACGGAAGAATATGTAAGAAAACAAATACAAAATTAAATGGAAAATCAGAAGTAAAGAACATTGCTATATACATAGAAAAGTGATCCATGCAAATATTTAAAACAAAGTACAAGATTACATGATAATTTATGTTATCCAAAATGTTAAACTAAGACGTACATAATTATACAGAAGGTTGACACTACTACGAAATTATACAAAATAACAAAAGGGCAAAGTTAAAACCTTAAAGCTCAAAGCCCTAGTTACACAGATAGTACATTACAAACAAGGGACAACTCTAGGCTATATATACAGCATCAAAGGTAAGTCAAGAAAAGATATATCTCTACGAGTGACTAGTAAGTCAGCAACAATGCCAATAGCTATATCTTGTTCTTCACTCGGCGTAGCTAAAACATGCAATGACTCATTAACTGCATTGCGTGCAACATCATCAAGAGCATTTAGATGAGTACTCTGAGATGGAATTTTTGCTTGGTGATAATGCAGTAAGAATTTGGCAATCATATCCTCCATCATGAAACATTTGCATGTTTGAAAGACTATTCTAGGACCCCTACGAATAGTCCGAACACCATTCATATCATTATGTCTACAAAAAGCCAATATGCCAAGGTGACCCCAGGTGCACTTTTGTGTATCAGAAATAGTTGAGCCCAATTTCGACATACGAGCGCCATATGTGCTTTATCTTCATAATGATCAATTTTAAAGATGATTTTTCGCATAAGATCTTGATTATTAAAAACAGAATGACATGCTTGATAGTGACGGCCAAGCACTATAACTTCCTTTAACGGCGAAAAAGAGAAATCCATAGCTGGTTGTTTTTCAGTGACATAAAGTGCGCGAAATGACACTTGATCTTCGTCAAGAAGATTAACAACACAACCATTGCACCAAGTTGTCATACTTGTCTATGAAACAAGTGAAATACAAATATTAGTTAAACAAAAGAAATGTGAAAATACAAAACACAAGTTCCTAGGTACTTGGACTAACAAGCTGGGAAAATAAACAAAGGTGAAGATAATATAACAATAAGCTACTGGTTTCACAAATTTACCTCCTAGATTCACAAAATAAGTTCTAGGTTTCACAAAAGCAGGTAAACGAATCTTAACAAACAGATGACAAACATTAAGTCCAAATTTGAAGATAATATAACAATAAGCTACAAAACTTAACTAAATTTAAGTGATAATAGGTAATAAAGAGGGGAAAACCGTATGAAGAAGTAGGAAAATTGCTTTTCAATTGATGTTAGGCGTTCCGACGGTGCATGATTATGCTGAGTAAACGATTAAAACCTGCATTAAAACAAAAATAATAAGTAATTTAAGATCAATAACAAAAATAATAAGTAATTTAAGTTCCGACGGTGCTTGATTATGTTAGTGATAATGACGACGAGGATATGGAACTTATTCAATCGAATATACCTGATTTGAAGAGGATAATGGCAGATGGGAAGCTCAATAACAATGGCAGTCGGAAGCTCAGCGTTAATGGCGAGTGACGAGCTGAAGACGAGTTGAAGAGTGAGAGAGAAGAAGAAGAAGGATGAAGTAAATGAGAAGAGTAATGACCGTGTGTTTTGAGAGGATAATGGCGGATGTGAAGCTCAACGTTAATGGCGATGGGGGAGAGAGAGAGAGAGAGAGAGAGAGAGGAATGACGATAAATGAGTGAGTAAATGAATTGAGTTGGGTGTATATGGACGTGGGCCACGTCTCAGTCTGTGGATTTGGGGGGCCACCTACCGGTCCGTAGTCGCGGGTCACCTGCACGCCACGCCAATCGGTCGACGTGCAGCGGTCTTTTGAAAGCCACGCTCGGCGGCGTAAAAATGCTTTCGACCGGATCGTTTTATGTCGGTCCGTTTCGTCTCGGTAAGGGTCTCGAAACGATTAGAGATGTTCGAAGTCACCACCAAGCATTTGTGGGATGCTTGGAACCCGTTCGAAATCCACTTTATACCTCGGTCAAATCGAAGCACAAAGCAGCGTTTGACATAGGTACTAAAGATAAGGAAATTGTCCCTCTTTAGCATCCTATCTCTAGAATGACTCTCGTACGCCCTGGATAAGGTCGTCCGTTATCCAAAGTTTCTGAGTAAGAGGTGAAGCTAAGTATTGGGAAGCCCTTTAATCAGACACCCAATCCCGCCCGCGGTAGCGGCCTCTACTGATCGATCTTGGTTGGTTGAATGCAAAAGTTGATAAAACGGTTTAAATGCATGAATCCTCATCCACTAATTTAAACCTAACATGTGAGAGCTTTCTAAGTCGGTTGATTTAATCCAAGTATCAAGTATAAGATGTCGAGTTGGATTAATGATTGATTTGCATGGAAGACGGAAATTAAACATCCATTTACCGTATTAGGTTTAGGGTGCATAACGTGATCCATTTGTCTTAGTAAGACATTTTGCAAATACGATTTTGAATGAACAAATAGTCATTTGATCTGTCCTATATCCGGGCTAATCGGAGTCGGGATCGTCCTAGACTAATGCTGGAAAGGGAACAGGCCCTGTACCAGACGGCTACATAAGGCGCGAGCCAGCCGGCGGTGTAAAAGGGCCTCCTCTGGTTCTGAAAATAAGAAAGAAAAGGCCTGCTTGAGGCGCGGGTCAGCCTACCGTTATATGCCGTATTCTCACCTTTCGAAAACGTTACAAAACGTGTTGAGAAATGGGTATTTGAACCCGATTTGGTTTGAAAGGGTCGTTTAGACCGCATTTGTTGATTTGAAGAACTAGACTCGAATAATCATCATTATTTTGATAATATTCGGTGTCGGGTTCGACTTGACAAACTTGACATGAATAGTTTTGAAAATGATTATGAACTAATTGTTTTGAGTTCATTTGAATATAATTAGTCGATACTCATCATCGTACCCGGGTTAAAATCCGGCATGGTATGTAGAACCAAGGATGACTTTGTGTTGGTGACTAATATATTTGTTTTGAAAATGTAAAGAAATGATGAGAGGCTTTAAAATACCTAAAAAAAGGCTTTAAAATACCTTTTAAATGTCATTAACCAAATATTATCACCGAAACACGGATTTAACCGTCATGGTATAAGGAACCAAGGGTGAAAAATGTTTTATGGTTAAAACAAATGAAATAAAATAAAAAGAGTTTGAAAATATTTGAAATGGTAAAAACCGATTACAAATATGAAAATGAGTTAAAGGGAAATGACGAGAACAAACACGGTTGATCTCTGACTTGGACACTCCATTTAGGCGCGGGCAAGCCGGTGAACCAAGGGGCTTCTGTCTCAGGCCAAAAATCAGTTTTGGCTAGTTTATCCCATGTTTTGGTTCATGTTATGCACGTTTTAGCATGTTATAGTCATGAAACAAATGAAAACGTGATAAAAGAAGGATTTTTACACCCTCATACTTACATGTTTGGTTATGGCGAGTGACCGACGTAAGTGTAACAACTCGTTTGGTCGGAAAAGACTCGGTTTAAAACCGTTTTGGTAAGTAAAAAGAGTGTTTTAAGTTTAGTGACGGTGTAGTGGTCGAAGTGGTCGGTCAAGTGATTTAATGCACGATGACGGTACCAAACAATGTGTAATGCTTGTATTTACGATCGGTAGGTCGTAAATACGCGTCGGATTGTGACTTAAGAAGTCGAGTCGAGAATTTTAAGGGAGAAAAGAGGGGGCGGACACTCGTGTAAGTCTCAAATGGGGGAGTATTTAAGGGGTATTTATAGGAGAATGAGTGGTTGTGTGAGTTTTGAGCGACGTGGCCACCTGGACTGCTCAAAGAGGCGCAAGCCACGTCGCGGGTCTTCGAGGTGAGTTGTCGCTTTCACACAAACGCAATCATGATTTGTTCTATCCTAGGTTTTGTAGTCATATGTTTGGTACTTGACCAAATATAAATCCGGGAAAACTTAATGTAGAAGGTTTGAAATGTTTTGTTTTTGGTGGTTGACTCGGTTTGACTCGTTGTTGTAGTCGGGATTTGAATTTTTGAGTCGGTTTTTGGTCCGGTGTCGGTTTTGACTCTAGTTAGTGTCATTGTGACCCCGTTGTCGTGCATTAAACACTCCAGGTATTTTTGAAATGTTTAGAAAAGTTTTATTTTCGAAATCGTTTTAAGTTTTCCGACGTAAAGTTGTACACAAACAGTCAATCAAACGCCGCGATTCCAAAACATGTTATAGTCCGATAATCATCGGGTGTTTGTCGGAGTCTCAGCAGATACTGGGTATCTACAGTGTATTATGACATTATATAGGGACACGTGTCATAATCTGGTGAGCCTACAATTATTAGATCCAATGGTTTAAAAAGGGTTCAGCTACCTCACCCTAAGGAGGGTGCCTCACATGATTCAATTTCTATATATATATATATATATATATATATATATATATATATATATATATATCTAGGATCCGGTGAGAACTAACACTCAGTGAGAACGGTGAGAATAAACTATCCAACCCATTATTGATAATAAACAACACTATCAGCCCACCCCATTATTAAGAACACACTTCCCCAAAGCCCAAACCCAAATCTCACTCATCCTAATATACCATCAACAACAGAATCTGGCGACCACCACACTCATCGTCGATAATGAGGCTCCGTCACAGACCACCGTTGGCAAGACGCCGGTGGCGAGACAACAATCGTCGTCGCCCCTACTGTAAATCCCAACTCGCCCTTATTCACATCCCAATCGCCCCTACTCAGCCTCTGTTTGCCACATACATATGCCGACATCAGAGCTTCGATAGCCACCACGAACTTCGATTAATAAACATAATAATTGAATCAAAAAGCCATGCTCGATTGAAGAACATAAAATGCAAGGTGTAGCAACCAAGGCTAAAAGAGACGAAATGCCTCCAATTGGGTTTGAAACAGGTGATTAGCCGCTAAATTGATAACATACTCATTTCCTTGAAACTATTTGAAATATTCCGACGAGTCTAATTGTGGTGTATCTGCTTTTTGTATTAACGTATCTCAATCAAATTTTAATGTACCTAGTAATTAATTTTATGTATCTTTGTTTAGATACATTAAAATAGTCGTAAGATACATTAAAAATTGGCGTAGATACATTAAAATAGATTTGAAACCAACAAATGATACTGGGTGAGGTAGTTGTCGTCAGTGATGCTAGAGAGTTAGAGCGTCATCTGGATTGATGACAGAAGTGGAGCACCGGCGCCAGTATATGGCAAGGAGGGGAGATAACCTCCGTCGTCTGGGCATGTGAGTTACAATATTCGATCCAATTTAGCCTCCGTCAGGAAACTCAGGTCATCAGTCGACTCTCGCCGGAGTTGTGCCTGCATCAGGGATGTTCGACGGCGGTGCTGGTGATCGGCGTGGGCATCAATGGTGATGGGTGGTTATGGGAATATAAGGGGTGTTTATGTTTTGATGAGGGAGGGGGAAATGGCGAAAGGTATCTGAGTGAGTTAAGGATACGTCAGTGACGGTTGCGCTGTGCTCCGGCGAAGTGACCGGCGACGTTTTGGGTGGTGATAAAGAAAGGAGATGTTATTGGGTTTGATTGAAATGTGTTGTCCGGGTAACTGGGTGAATCGGGGAGGGTATTGGGTTTTGTTTTTAATTTTAATTTTGTTATTGGGTTTTAATTAAATGGTGAGTGTGATCGTTCTCACCGAGTGTTCGTTCTCACCGGATCTTGACTATATATATGTGTGTGTGTATATATATATATATATATATATATATATATATATATATATATATATATATATATATATAGGGTTATTTAATAGCAATACTCTAAACTATGGGGGTGCTGCTTAGAATACTCTAAACTATATTTTAACTACTAATAAAACCAACAATTACCAACTTCGCTTATAATACACTAAGTCGACTGGCTACCTACTAAACAGGTGACCTTTTTTTTACCCCTCTTTTGACCTTGTTTTCCTTTTCTTTGTTAACCTTTTTAATTCTTCTAATCTGAAACTCCAAATGCATCTTAAACACTCTCTTTACCATTACACAAAAACCGATTTCTCCACTAAAATGAGAGTCAATTTTAATCACTCCAACTTTCACAACACTTTTTAATCACCAAAAACTCCTAACCACGAATTCTTTTCTACAATATTTATCCTTAAACTTACCAACTTTCCCCAAACAACATCAAATCTTCCTTCTTTTAATCACTCAACAAACTCCAGTTTTTTTGCGCAGGAATTTCAGTGAGCAAGGGACGAGATTGAAGCACCTATGAATACCATGACATTGTTTATTTTAATGAAGAAGTTAGGTGTGTTAAATTTCTGTTAAAGAGGTGTTGAAAATGTATAATGGGTTGTTGGTGAAACTTGAAAGTCAAGAACGAGATGCTTTGCAAAGATCCCTCCATGAGGTTGTATTTTTTTAATTCATATCATGCCTAGGTTTAGTACTTGTATGTCCGATGGATTCACCGGTGGAATTAAAATTAGGGTATGAAATTGGGTACCTGGGGTTTGGAATTGGGGATTTAGGGTTATTATTGTTTTTTTTATTGCCTAAGTGAGTTGCCGAAAATTAGGAATTGGGGGTATGAAATTGGGAATTGAGCATGTTTTGCTATTCTGGTTGTAAATTAGGAACTAGGTGTGGTTTTTATAACAAGGTCTTGCTCATATGTTCGGTTGAAATGGAAGTATTTACAGTTGAAATTGAAGAAAGAGATAAAAATTTGGAAAAAAAAATGGATAAAGGAAGAAGATGAAGATTGGAAAAGGAAGAAGATGCATATTGAAATAAAGGGGAATATAGTGGGCTAGTGAAAAAAAATTACCTGCTGGCTGCTACAACAAGTCAACAAAACACCAATTTTGTTCAAAGTGAAAGGGGGCACTAGTTAGTTATATTGGTAGTAAAAATAAAGTTTGGAGTATTTCAAGCAGCAATATTATAGTTCAGAGTAGTCTTATTAAATAATACAAATATATATATACTCTCTCCTATTCTATATTTTCTTCCCTATTTCCTAAAACGGATTATTCAGGTTTTCATCCACTTTCTTATTTTGAAAACTTTTATTATTATTTTATTCATCCCTTTCTCCTGTTACCAAACCTCACTCAACTCTTTTACTCATATTTTATTACTTTAGTTAATGTTTTGGCTCCACAATTATTTATTTAACTACTAATTATTCATCCCTCTCCTTATTCATCCCTCTCTCCTATCACCAAATCCCATCCAACTCTTTTACTCTTATTTTATTCCTCTACTTAATATCCGTACCCACTAACAAAGGGAAGAAAATATAGAATTGGAGGGAGTATATATATAAGATCATGTAAGTCCTCTATATCTTATTGAGTCCATAAGTCCTCATCCTAGGCCATTGGATGAAGGGAATGGAGGGATGAGATTAGATCTCAATGGATGGTCACAAATGACCCTCTTTTAATTGTCTCCTTAACGCAATCATCTCCCTCTCTAATCATTCACCATTTCATTATCACAACCTTCTTCTCCTCTCTCTACATCTCACTTCTCCCTCCTTTCTAAAAAACCCAAAAAAATCAAAAACCCAAAAAAATGACTCACTCCTCTCTTCCTTATTCACCACCACCCGAAACCACCCCACCACCGCTATCTCGGTTTTTTTTTTAATTTTCGTTTTTCTGTTCCTATATATTTTTACTTGGTTCCTTTTTAAGGTATTTCAGACCCTTCAATTTTACTTCGGTTTTCAAATCTTTATTCTCGATTTAAATTTTAAGTTTTTATAAAAGACATCCGGACTTCGATTTTTAAAACCTATAAGTTTGCCTTGACTTTGTATTATGCTTCACTCTCCATTTCGTTTTTCATTTTTTCTTTTTTTGTTCGCATTTTGAGGTGTGCGTTCACCCATTCACGGTTCTAATGGTTAATTCATGTCAGCCGACCCCAAACCCTTTTGGGATTAAGGCTCTGATGTTGTTGTTGTTGTTGGTTCGTTTTTTTTCCTTTCCCGATTTGGTGTTAATTTTTATTTTTTGTGTCATTTTTTTCTATTCGTTATTTTTGTTGTCTTTTATTTTATTTATATATGTATTTTTGTCTTTTTATTTATTTTCTCGAATCTCGCCTTTTTATACATTTTTTTTAAGATTTCGGGTTTTCAAATCTCGTTTTTATTTTGTGAGATTCTTTTATTTTGATCTTATATCTACAAAAATAAATCCCATATAATATGTTGATTTTAATCTTAGATCTACTAAAGAAGAAATAGATTTTTGAAAAAATAACCGTATTATCTCGTTTCTGGTGGTAGTTTGGTGGTGATTGTTGGTAGTGGTAGTTGGTGGTGATTGTTGTTGGTGGTTGAGACTAAAGTTACACACGTCCTCTATTAAAGTTGCACACTGCATGTATTAAAGTTATACACACGATACATTAAAGTTATTATAATTCAAAATTTTATATAAAAATGACTTAAAATGACTAAAGTTACACTGTCATGGACTAAAGTTACACTAGGACTAAACTTGTATTCACTTGTCTTAAAATTAAATAAATTTCAATTAATTTACTAAAAATGACTAAAGTTACATTGTTAGTGAACTAAAGTTACACTCAGAAAAAACTAGAGTTACATAAACTCAAAATAATGGATAAGATGGACTATACGACTGAAGTTATAGTATTAAGGACTAAGTTACACCTTTAAAACACTAGAGTTACATAATTTAAAGGGATCTTCTATATGGTACTCCTCAACTTTTCGACTTTCTACATGGTACCCCTACATTTTAGAAAACACACATGGTACCCCTATGCTTTGTCATTATCACTAACCGTAACCTTAAACTTATTTTCCGTCAACTTAACTCCATTTTAATTGTTAAGTGATGACATGGACGCTTATGTGTTTGCTTATTTGGATCTTTTATTATTTGTTTAGTTCCCTTACATTTCCCTCCAAACTTTCCTTCATTTCCCTCCAAAATTGTCTGCTTAATACCGTTGAATGTTCTTATTTCCAGTTCATCTATCCTTTATTCCTCTTCCTTCCTTCTTGTGTTCTCCTCCATACCCTTCATTTCCTGTATTTTTTTCATTCATTTCTCTCTCATGTCTTTTTAATCCTCTTGGAAAAAATTACCAATAAACGGTATTGAATTTAGGAGCCAATGTTGCAATCAATGTGGTAGAAATGCAGTAATTAAGATATCGGGTTCCGTTAACAGCCCAAGAAAGATTGTAATCATTTTGTAATGTGGTTATCGGAAGACCATGTCACCATTACAAAGGCTTTCAAAAATTGATGTGGACATGAAGATGAAGATGTGATGAGTGTTGGAATGAATGAAGATATCATTGAGTTGAAGAAGGAGCTTATTGAATTTACTTCAAGTATGAAGTTTTACATGAAATGTATTACTAACACTAAATAATCTTAGAATAAGACAAACTAATCAAACAACTAAAGGGATAACATTGGTAAGACACACGACCAACATGCGATGTAATCTAGAGATAATCAACCTATTTTGATCGTCAACTAACAAAAGATAGAAGGCAATAATTAACTTACTTTTCACGTAGGTAGTGAAGTTAGATGAAGTTGAAGAAAGGAGATGAAGTTGAGAGGAGGGAGGTGAAGTTGAAACAGGAAAAAGGAGATGAAAATGAAACTAGGAAAATGAAAGGACACGAGTGAATGATGTACTCTACAAGCTAAAGGTTCTTATGTGCTTTTCCACCTCAGTGCCCTGTCATATCCAAGTCATTGCCACATAAGCGTCCATGTCATCATTTAACAACTAAAATAGAGTTAAGTTGACAGAAAATAAATTTGAGGTTACGTTTAGTGATAATAACACAGTATAGGGGTACCATGTGTGTTTTCTAGATTGTAGGGGTACCATGTAGAAAGTCGAAAAGTTGAGGGGTGCCATATAGAATATCCCTAATTTTAAATATATAAATTTAATTTATATAATTTTAAGTCAATTTGATGTAACTTTATAGTTTTATGACTGTAACTTCAGTCCAAATTTATGTAATTTTAGTCCTTTTTGATAAATTAATTGGAATTTATTTAAGTTTAAGACAAGTAATATAGTTTTAGTCATACTGTAACTTTAGTTCTTTTTGTATAACTTTAGTCCAAAATTGTGTAACTTTAGTTCATATTTGTGTAACTTTAGTCCAAAATTAATTAGAATTTATTAAATTTTAAGACAATTTATATAATTTGTCCTACTGTAACTTTAGTCCTTTTTGTATAACTTTAGTACAAAATTATATAACTTTAGTCCAAAATTGTGCAACTTTAGTCCAAAAAAAGAGAAATGAGAAGAATAAGAGCTTTAATATTTTAAGGGTATAACTTTAGTCATAAATAGTACAAAGTTTATGTAACTTTGATATTTTAAGGGTGAAACTTTTGTCCTAAATAGTGTAACTTTAGTCGTAAATAGTGTAACTTTAGTCGTAGCTAGTGCAACTTTAGTCGTATAGTCCATTTGTTACATACTTCATATTTAGTAGATTTCAAAAAAGAAAATAAAAAAAAATAAAAAATTAGATATGAGAAAAACAAGATCGGAAAACACAAAAAAACTGAGAGAGAAGTCAGAACAAATTAAAAAATTTAAATCTGAAAAATATGTATAACAAATATAACAACCACCCTAAAAAAAAAAAGAGATCCAAGTCTATGTTAAACAACCGCCACTAACCACCATCATCCACTCACTACTAACCTTTAAACACCACCAACGACTAGCGACAAAAAGGCCCCCCCTCCCCCCCACACCACCCCCACCGTCAGATCTAAATGTGAGAGAAGGCGGGGTGGTTGCCGGCATGAATGAGAGGAGGAGGAAGAAGAAAGTAAGAGAGAACAGAGGGAAGAAGTGCGGTGCTGGGGAGGTGCGTCGGTTGGGAAGCAAGCCGGCGTGGGTTGTGGGCTGTGAGTGATTGGGGGAAGATCTAGGGTGGTGGAGGAGATGGTCGCCGGATTTTAAGGGGTTGTTGGTTTTAGCGGATGATGTGGGTGGTGGGGATTCAGATCTGGACGAAGAGGGGAGTTTCGGTGGTGGTGGTGGGTCAGTGACGGTGGTTTTGGGTCAGCGACGAAGATGGTGGTGGTGGACAGTATGGGTGTGGCTGGCCGCTGTTGTTGTTGGTGCAATGGTGGCGGCGGGTTGCGAAGGAGAACGACGGTGATGTGGGGGTGTGTTGGTGGTTGATTAAGGGGAGGGAGGGAGGGTATATGTTTTGTTGGTTTGTTTTGCTTTGGGAGAGATAAATGAGAGAGATTGATTTCTTTTGGGAGAGATAAATGAGTAAGAAGTGAGATAGATGACGGGGAATGAGATCTAATCTCATCCTTCATTATATATATATATATATATATATATATATATATATATATATATATATATATATATATATATATATATATATATATATATATATAGTCGGGATCCGGTGAGAACTACTAAATATTTGAGGATTAAGTAACGAATTAAATATCAGATCATATACAAAACAATATCGCGAGGGAAATTGACAAACAAAACCCCCAAATTAAAGCACCAAAAACATTCGATAGTTTCTCTCTCTAAAAAACATATCAAACATACTGCCAAACATTTCAAACGAAAATATCACATAAAATCTCTAAAATCTTGCTAAAATCATAAAATTTTATCTCCAGTACAACTTTCTTGATTAATTCGTTCACTACATTGAATAATATCACTAGATTTCTCTCCAAAATCGTACAGGTAAATTCGTTGTTTTTTTTAAAATTTCTGCCATTTTAATTGAACTTATGTGTATTAATTGATTATGAATGTTAATTTTATTTGAAATTATTGTATATATGTTGAATTCGATGAATTTCATAGGGATTAAATAAAAAAATCGAACTGATAGTCGATGATTTGTGGTACTTTCATTTTCTTGTTTTAAAATTCTAAATATCTTAGTTATACATGATTTTAGACGTTTTTTTGTGATTATATCGACAAATTGAACTAATTAGTATCATCGAATTTAGTTGTAGTTGTTTATTAGATGTTTTCTTCATTTAATTGTGAAGATTAGGATTTAATATTATTTAATTTTGAAAATTAGGGTTTCAGAAATAGAGTTTACTAGCTAAGTAATGTGATATTATTTCTTACTATGATATTCTTTCTTAAAATCACAAACTGGAAGTGTGATATTCTTGTTTATGGTTTTGATGTTGTGCTATATTCTTTGTTAAGGGTTGTGATATTGGTGAAGTATAATATTCTTTGTTAATTCAACCAATATAACTAAATAGTATCACTAGATTCTCTCAAATCTCATACAAGTCCATTCATCTTTCATAATTAGTTGTTTTCTGATTAAGTTCTTGTATCAGGGAACTACTGGATAATGATGCTCTACTTGTTGTCAAGAGGTATAACAATGTCAAGCTTGATTGGAAGCCTATGAAAAATGAGATTGTTGGCATCAATGTTGGGAGTGCATGAGTACTTTCAGCGGTATTTAATGCCAATCTAATTGGAATTTATAGAGGGTACATGTGTTGTCCTTCCTATCTTAAATTTGTTTGTTGACTGTTTTTTATTCACTACCTATAAATCATCCATTTAAGATGTGTTTTGTTTCAACTATCATGCCATATATTTACCCAGTCATGCCAGTAAAATTTTCTCGAGTTAGACTTGTAGATCTTTTGCTTATTTCACACTTCATTTTAGTTTTTTTCCTTCGTTCATTATTAGTTTTGCCTGTATGTGTGAATAATCAACAAAGCACCTCAAGTGAGCATTGTCGATATTATTCATGTTCACGTAGTATTCCCTGAGATTATGAATGACTTTGGTTTGTTGTTTAGCTCCTCTCATACTCTTTTGGGAGTCAGGGTAGCATTAGCGACATTGTTGAATTGATAAATGTTGTTTGCTCACTTTTGTTAGCCTGATGTTGTCTCATTCACTCGGCCTGAATAGGGATAACAATATTGATTAATGTCCAAAAACCTTTACTTGTTTTACACTGACTGCGGACTTACCAAAAGTGGCATTGTTTGTTAGGTGGGTATTTGATGTTGTTATCCTATTGAAAAGAATGATCTAAATTATACTAACTGAGTTTTATTTGCGTTTATTTATAGAGGAGCTGCTTGTGGACACGACGACGATGATGATGGACAAGAGGACAAGATGTAATACCCGCCCTTTTCGTATAATTTTCATAAAAAAATAAATAAATAAATAATACTTTTACATTACTTTAACTAGCTAATTTCATTATATTAATAAAAGTAATTTAATTAAAGCTATAAGTTTTAAAGCTTACGTTATATAAAATATACGTTTTCGTCGGATAGAAATAATAATAGTAATAATAATAAAAACTATATTAATAATAAAGTTCCGTCTTAAATTATAGTAGGTTTAAGACGAATTTCCGTCTAGCAAAGACCGTCACATGCTCACATGTGAGTCTAGACTTATATACTATCGACCTATCCCGGGGTGACAACACACCCCTCAATTTTGGCACCCAACTAATATAATAATGATATTTTTACTCTCCCTCACACTCTCTGACCAACCATATCTCACCAACAACCCCTTATGCATTTCGAAATCCCTGTGTACCTGCAAACAACAATTCTACAGCAGTAGAAACAAAACTCAAAACAAGCTCAAAAAACCCCATTAATGGCGACCGAAAAATCTTAGATTTCTTGCTCATTTTCGACCAAACTCAATAATTCTTGCACCATTCTTCTCCTTTTCTCTTCCTTCATCTTTTAAGGTAAGAAAGGCATAGCCTTGTGAAGTTCACGTCTCGACCCGTCTCATAAATGTGACGTTTTTAAACTAACTCGGCTCTTATTACGGTTTTTAGGTGAAGACTTTGAGGACCCCGAAGGAAACTCGTTCATAATAGACCATTCCCTTGAAGATTGAAGAAAGTTAAGGTAACCGTGATAGGTTACTCGACAAACGTCGGGAAACTCCGCCCCTTTCTACTCGTTTTTGCCTTATTTTTCGCAAAGTTGAAGTCTTTATGTGCTTCCCCATAGATGGAGTTGATTTTGTTGTGTTTGTGCTCATTTTTCATGGTTGTTTGGACCCCTTTTGGTCCGTTTTCTTGCTGAGTTCGGGTAAGGGGAAGAAGTCGAGTCCTCTGTTTCGCCATGGTTTATTTTTAACTGACTTCGTTTTGGTCGAGTAGTAATGTCGCTGGTTTCTCGTCTGGACTGTTTATGTTGTTAGGGACTGTTTATGTTGACTGTAGCGTCCTACCTGTTCGGTAGCGGATACTTCCGTCTCTCGGACTGGCCTCTTACTTGCAGTGTCATACTTCCCCCGTATGCAATGGTTAATCCCCTCACCCCTGTTTCTGAAACCTGCACTGATGATGCGTTTTCCTGAAGCATGAATTGAATTGTTGGGCTCACAAGTCTACAAGTTTTGGACTGGTTTTGTTTTGGGTTTGGTGTGCAGCTGTCCTCCTTCTTCTTTGTTTCGTGATTACTGGGTTTGCCGAGCACACTGATATCATGTCCTCCTTTCTTTCTTTATTTGGTGATCACTGTGTTTGCCTGATGCCGTGTTCTTTTTTTTTCTTCTCTTTATTTTGTGATTTCTGATGTTGGACTCACCAACATTCAATGCTTGGGCTCAAACCATGAAAACTTTTGGACTCACCTCTTCATTTTATTTGGACCAAATTTCTGGATGTTTGTGGGCTCATCATTACCAAACTTTTGGGCTCAATTTGTCACTTGCATTGGATTGTTTGCATTTCGTAAATTTCCACATGACGTAAATTATCCATTACCACTTGTTATATTTTATTTATTGTATTTAGCCGACATGTATAATTATAAAATGAAATGTTTATTTTATACGCTCAAGTATGAAAGGATGATTATAAATATTTACTTGTGAGAGTCGTATTCTTGTAGAAATGCCATGATACTACCGTATATGCTTGATTTACATTTACGTCCTACTTGTCTTTGTTACGCAAGTACGGGTTTGGCACCTTGTCTTTGTTACGCAAGTATGGTTTTGGCCACTTGTCTTTGTCTTTGGCAAGTGAGTCATATCTTAGTCTTTCCGCCACTTTCGTGCTTTGTTAAGCGATTGGGGTACTCGGTCTCTATTAGTAGCCGAGTCTTGGGTGCGTCTTTGTCTTTGGCGCGCACGTCGAATCGGGATGTACACCCGAGAATCTGCAGATTTAGACTAGGACCGTATCATTATCGTAGTCCTACCCGGGGAAATTATAGTCTAAGAGTAGTAAATGTTAGCATTTTGGATGGTATATTGGTCATATCTCCTGGATTTACGTGCTCATGGCTAAGTGGTACTTATGTTGCTCCCTTACATTCTTCCTTCATTATTTAACATTGTTTATGCTTTGCTTACTTGCCTGTCTTATTCCTTTCCTTATTTATGAATCTTTGAACATGCATGCTCATTTGCATAGTTACAATTCAACTCATTCTCATCTTACTTAATCTGATCATTTATTTATGTGTTTTGTCATGTTCATCTTGATGTTTTGTGGCTGGGAGAACCTTGAGTTACTCCCCACTGACTGTTGCTTTCATGTTTACATGAATGACAGGTTAGTGAAGATGCTTATATGGGGTTTGACGTGTGAGCTAGCGAGTACCCCGGACTTTTAGATTTCCTATTTACCGCTTAGACTCACCTATTTCTTTATGTCATTCGAGGGATATATTTTCCCCACTTTTGACCGTTTTATTTGTATGGACCCTTGTTTTTATTTCCGTTTTTCCTTCTGTCAAATGTTAGTGACTCCCGCATGCTAAACTCTATCTACTAAATAAAAGCTTTACAAACTTCACATTTTTCGCATATATTTAGTAGTTTACTTTCCGCTTTATCGCGGGGTGTCACAGTTGGTATCAGAGCCTTTGTAGCTCCCGACGCACACACGTGTACCCCAACTTAAATTTTGAACTTGACCTTGAAATAATGAATGAGAGATGGGTAGAACTAAGGACCTAAGTTGGTAGTCTTCTTGTGTATGCTATTTGTTAAGTACTAACTCGTTTGACTCTCTTTGGTGCTTTAAGAAGATGGTGCGACCAAACAATTTGGAGAATACTATCTTGCAAGCCCTTACTCAAATTCTTCAAAATCAACAAAATGTCAATGTTCAAGCCCATCCCGCTCCACAAGTTGTAGATCATCAAGGAAGTTTTTCTTGGATTGCAAGTCAACTAGCAAGAAACAAGGCTAGGACCTATGGTGGTGAAGTGGATCCTATTGAGCTTTCCGAGTGGTTTCGTGACATGGAGAAGAATTTCTCTCTTTATGATGTTCAAGATCGAGACAAAGTGAAGCTTGCCTCTCATTTCCTTGTGAAGGAGGCCGATAGGTGGTGGACTATTACCGGACCTTCCGTCACTCAAGACCCCACCTTTGATTGGAACCGTTTCAAGACTCTTGTGGAAACTCGTTTCTACCCTAAGGAACTCAAGCAACAAAAATTGAAGGAGTTCATCAATTTCAAGCAAGGAGGCCTATCCGTTCAAGCTTTCACCAAAAAATTCAATGATCTTGCTCACTTTGCTCCTAAGTTTGTGAAAGATGAAGATGAACGTGTCTACTTCTACCGAAGCAAGTTGAATCCCAAGTTGGAAAGTATGGTGAGAAGAGACTCCACAACCTTTGTGGCGGTCTATGATGATGCTCTTTGGGCCGAAAATTCCTTGAAGGCTATTGATGATGATGCCAAGACTCGTTCCCACTCTACTTCTTACCGTCCCAACTTTCATGGCAAGAGACCCTTTGTGCCTTCTCCTTCACAAAACAATCCTAACAAGAGGTTTGTACCAAGAGCACAAGAACCAAGAGTGCAAGAACCAAGGAGGCAAGAGCCTAGTGGACAAGTTTCCCAATCAAGCAACAACAACCTCAATTTGGAGAAAGCTCGCAAGTGCTTCAATTGTAAGCAAGCCGTTCACCCCGGAGTTGGATGCTACAATCGACCTTTGAATTGCTACATTTGTAAGAAGCCCGGACATCGTGCCAATGCTTGTCCCGAGAAGAAGGATGATCCTACTCCTAAAGCCAAGCCAAGAGGAACCATCTTTGTCATGAGTCGTGCCGAAGCCGCCGCTCATCCCGACATCATTACGGGTATGTTCTCCATTTTTTATCAACCATGCCTTATTATTTTCGATACCGGCGCATCTTTATCTTTTATTTCTTCCAAGTTTTCGGAAAAGTTAGCTCTTGAGCCCATACCTAGTGAGGATACCCCTATATCCTTACCTTCCGGAGAAATCATTTCATGCTCCTACTTCTTTCCCGATGTCCCTATCATAATTTCAGGAAATCTTTTCCCCGCTAACCTACTTCGTTTTCCACTTGAGGAATTCGATGTGATTTTGGGTATGAATTGGTTGTCCAAGTATGATGCAAGATTCGAGTGTAGAGATCAAAAGATTTGCCTCAAAAGTCCGCTAGGAACCCGTGTATCCTATAAAGGAGTTCGTTCTCAAGAAGATGTGAAGTTGATTTCCGCGTTGAAGTTGATGAGTATGGAGAGGAAAGGTCACCCAGTCTTTTTATGTGTGGTGACTTCTACTTCTTCTTCTTTGCCGAAGCTTGAAGAAGTACCCGTGGTGTGTGAGTTCGCCGATGTTTTTCCCGAGGAGTTGCCCGGGATACCTCCCGAGCGTGACGTGGAATTTTCTATCGACCTTGTGCCCGGAACCGGACCGATTGCTAAAGCTCCTTACCGTATGGCTCCAACCGAACTTAAAGAGTTAAGGAAGCAACTTGATGAGATGATTGAGAAAGGTTTTATTCGACCTAGTGCGTCACCTTGGGGTGCTCCCGTTCTCTTTGTGAAGAAGAAAGATGGATCCATGAGACTTTGTATCGATTATCGTGAGCTTAACCGTGCTACTATCAAGAACAAGTACCCTCTACCAAGGATTGAAGATTTGTTCGATCAACTCAAGGGTGCCTCTACATTCTCCAAGATTGATCTAAGATCCGGTTATCATCAAATTCCCGTCCGTGATTCCGATATTCCAAAAACTGCCTTTAGCACGAGATATGGACATTTCGAGTTTAAGGTGATGCCCTTTGGTTTAACCAATGCCCCCGCTATCTTCATGGACCAAATGAACCGAACGTTTAGTGAGTTCTTGGACAAGTGTGTTGTGGTCTTCATCGACGATATTCTCATCTTTTCTAAATCCGAGGAAGAGCATGCCGATCATCTTCGTACTATCTTAGAAATTCTTCGTCGTCAAAAGTGGTTTGCCAAGTTTTCCAAGTGTGAATTTTGGTTGTCTAAGGTGTCATTTCTTGGTCATGTGATATCTAAGGAAGGTGTTATGGTGGATCCTTCGAAGATTGAAGCCGTAATGGAATGGAAGAGCCTGGCCAATGTTGGTGAGATCCGTAGTTTCTTGGGTTTGGCGGGTTATTACCGTCGCTTTGTAAAGGACTTTTCTAAGCTTGCTAGACCGATGACTCAACTTTTGAAGAAAGAGACCAAATTCTTGTGGACCGAAGCTTGTGAAGTAGCGTTTCAAGAGTTGAAGAGAAGGTTGACTACCGCTCCCGTGTTGACCTTACCCGAGGATGGAGTGGACTTTGATGTGTTTTGTGATGCTTCTAAGATGGGTTTAGGTTGTGTTCTCATGCAAAATAGGAAGGTTGTTGCTTATGCTTCGCGACAATTGAGAGTTCATGAAGTGAACTACCTTACCCACGATCTTGAGTTAGCCGCCGTTGTTCATGCCTTAAAGATGTGGAGACACTACCTCATTGGAGTTCATTGCCGTATCTACACCAATCATAAGAGTTTGAGGTATATTTTCACCCAAAAAGAGTTGAATATGAAACAACGTCGTTGGTTGGAATTAGTGAATGACTATGATTTGGAGTTGTTGTATCACGAAGGAAAGGCAAATGTGGTTGCCGATGCTCTTAGTAGAAAGTCAATTCACTCCTTGAGTGCCATCCGTGTACTTCCCGATGACCTTTGTACCGAATTTTGTAAGTTAAGTTTGCAAATAGTGGAAAGTGGCTTTGATTACCTTGGTGCTATGGTTGCCGAACCCGTTATTCTTCGTGAGATCCGTGATAGCCTTGTGGATGATGCTACTTTCAAAAGTTTCCAAGCCAAGCTTCTTGAAGGGAAAGCTAAATATTGTGAGATTGATGCTAGTGGGTACCTTCGTTACCAAAGCCGCATGTATGTCCCCGATGCCGGTAACTTGAGAAAGAGAGTTCTTGATGAAGCCCATCTATCCCCTTATTCAATCCACCCTGGAGGAGACAAGATGTATAAGGATTTGAAGCTTCAATTTTGGTGGCCTAACATGAAGAATGACATTGTGACTTATGTTGGGAAATGCCTCACTTGTCAACAAGTGAAGATTGAGCATAAGAGACCCGGAGGTTTGCTACAACCCTTGGATGTGCCTTTATGGAAATGGGAATCTATCTCTATGGATTTTGTTATGGCCTTGCCTAAGACCGTTGGTGGAAAGGATGTCGTATGGGTGATTGTGGATAGATTGACCAAGTGTGCTAGGTTCATCCCCATAAAAGAGACTTGGAGTCTAGATAGGCTTGCTAGTGCCTATGTTGAGGAGATTGTTCGTTACCATGGTGTCCCTAAGGAGATCGTGTCGGATCGTGACCCAAGATTTTGTTCGAGATTTTGGAAGGCTTTGCAAGATGCTATGGGTAGTAAGTTGTTGATGAGTACCACTTTCCATGCCGCTACCGATGGACAAACCGAAAGGACGATTCAAACTCTTGAAGATTTGTTTTGTGCTTGTGCCCTTGATTTCCATATTAATTGGGAGAAGAGCCTACCTTTGGTGGAATTTTCCTACAATAATAGTTACCATGCCTCTATCAAGATGGCTCCTTATGAAGCTTTATATGGAAGAAAGTGCCGTAGTCCGATTTGTTGGGATCAAGCAAGTGATGTTCGTGATCTAGGACCCGACAAGCTAGCTGAAACAATTGACCAAGTGAAGATCATCCGAGAAAGAATGAAAGCCGCCCAAGATCGCCAAAAGTCTTATGCCGATGTTCGCCGTCGACCCTTGGAGTTTGAAATTGGTGATAAAGTGTTCTTGAAGGTTTATCCTATGAAAGGAGTAAAGAGATTTGGAGTTAAAGGGAAGTTGAGTCCAAAGTACATTGGACCTTATGATGTGATGAAAAGGATTGGTGCCGTGGCTTACAAATTGGATTTGCCCCCGAGTTTGGATAAAGTTCATGATGTGTTCCATGTGTCTCAACTTAGGAAGTACATTAGTGACCCGAGTCATGTGTTGCAAAATGAAATTCCCGAGCTTGAGCCTAGTCTTTCTTTCGAAGAGAGACCGATTCGCATTTTGGACAAGAAAGACAAAAAGTTGAGGAGTAAAGTTGTCCCCTTATTGAAAGTTTTATGGAAGTGCGGTGACGTGGAAGAAGTGACTTGGGAACCGGAAACTTCTATGCGTATCAAGTACCCGGATTTGTTTTCTTAAGGTAATTATTCTTACTTCAAGTTTCGAGGACGAAACTTTTTAAAAGGAGGGGTGATTGTAATACCCGCCCTTTTCGTATAATTTTCATAAAAAAATAAATAAATAAATAATACTTTTACATTACTTTAACTAGCTAATTTCATTATATTAATAAAAGTAATTTAATTAAAGCTATAAGTTTTAAAGCTTACGTTATATAAAATATACGTTTTCGTCGGATAGAAATAATAATAGTAATAATAATAAAAACTATATTAATAATAAAGTTCCGTCTTAAATTATAGTAGGTTTAAGACGAATTTCCGTCTAGCAAAGACCGTCACATGCTCACATGTGAGTCTAGACTTATCTACTATCGACCTATCCCGGGGTGACAACACACCCCTCAATTTTGGCACCCAACTAATATAATAATGATATTTTTACTCTCCCTCACACTCTCTGACCAACCATATCTCACCAACAACCCCTTATGCATTTCGAAATCCCTGTGTACCTGCAAACAACAATTCTACAGCAGTAGAAACAAAACTCAAAACAAGCTCAAAAAAACCCATTAATGGCGACCGAAAAATCTTAGATTTCTAGCTCATTTTTCGACCAAACTCAATAATTCTTGCACCATTCTTCTCCTTTTCTCTTCCTTCATCTTTTAAGGTAAGAAAGGCATAGCCTTGTGAAGTTCTCGTCTCGACCCGTCGCATAAATGTGACGTTTTTAAACTAACTCGGCTCTTATTACGGTTTTTAGGTGAAGACTTTGAGGACCCCGAAGGAAACTCGTTCATAATAGACCATTCCCTTGAAGATTGAAGAAAGTTAAGGTAACCGTGATAGGTTACTCGACAAACGTCGGGAAACTCCGCCCCTTTCTACTCGTTTTTGCCTTATTTTTCGCAAAGTTGAAGTCTTTATGTGCTTCCCCATAGATGGAGTTGATTTTGTTGTGTTTGTGCTCATTTTTCATGGTTGTTTGGACCCCTTTTGGTCCGTTTTCTTGCTGAGTTCGGGTAAGGGGAAGAAGTCGAGTCCTCTGTTCTGCCATGGTTTATTTTTAACTGTTGACTTCGTTTTGGTCGAGTAGTAATGTCGCTGGTTTCTCGTCTGGACTGTTTATGTTGCTAGGGACTGTTTATGTTGACTGTAGCGTCCTACCTGTTCGGTAGCGGATACTTCCGTCTCTCGGACTGGCCTCTTACTTGCAGTGTCATGCTTCCCCCGTATGCAATGGTTAATCCCCTCACCCCTGTTTCTGAAACCTGCACTGATGATGCGTTTTCCTAAAGCATGAATTGAATTGTTGGGCTCACAAGTCTACAAGTTTTGGACTGGTTTTGTTTTGGGTTTGGTGTGCAGCTGTCCTCCTTCTTCTTTGTTTCGTGATTACTGGGTTTGCCGAGCACACTGATATCATGTCCTCCTTTCTTTCTTTATTTGGTGATCACTGTGTTTGCCTGATGCCGTGTTCTTTTTTTTTCTTCTCTTTATTTTGTGATTTCTGATGTTGGACTCACCAACATTCAATGCTTTGGCTCAAACCATGAAAACTTTTGGACTCACCTCTTCATTTTATTTGGACCAAATTTCTGGATGTTTGTGGGCTCATCATTACCAAACTTTTGGGCTCAATTTGTCACTTGCATTGGATTGTTTGCATTTCGTAAATTTCCACATGACGTAAATTATCCATTACCACTTGTTATATTTTATTTATTGTATTTAGCCGACATGTATAATTATAAAATGAAATGTTTATTTTATACGCTCAAGTATGAAAGGATGATTATAAATAATTACTTGTGAGAGTCGTATTCTGGTAGAAATGCCATGATACTACCGTATATGCTTGATTTACATTTACGCCCTACTTGTGCTGTTCTGGCAAGTACGGGTTTGGCCTGCTTGTGCTGTTCTGGCAAGTATGGTTTTGGCCACTTGTGCTGTGCTGGCAAGTGAGTCATATCTTAGTCTTTCCGCCACTTTCGTGCTGTTCTGGCGATTGGGGTACTCGGTCTCTATTAGTAGCCGAGTCTTGGGTGCGTGCTGTGCTGGCGCACGTCGAATCGGGATGTACACCCGAGAATCTGCAGATTTAGACTAGGACCGTATCATTATCGTAGTCCTACCCGGGGAAATTATAGTCTAAGAGTAGTAAATGTTAGCATTTTGGATGGTATATTGGTCATATCTCCTGGATTTACGTGCTCATGGCTAAGTGGTACTTATGTTGCTCCCTTACATTCTTCCTTCATTATTTAACATTGTTTATGCTTTGCTTACTTGCCTGTCTTATTCCTTTCCTTATTTATGAATCTTTGAACATGCATGCTCATTTGCATAGTTACAATTCAACTCATTCTCATCTTACTTAATCTGATCATTTATTTATGTGTTTTGTCATGTTCATCTTGATGTTTTGTGGCTGGGAGAACCTTGAGTTACTCCCCACTGACTGTGGCTTTCATGTTTACATGAATGACAGGTTAGTGAAGATGCTTATATGGGGTTTGACGTGTGAGCTAGCGAGTACCCCGGACTTTTAGATTTCCTATTTACCGCTTAGACTCACCTATTTCTTTATGTCATTCGAGGGATATATTTTCCCCACTTTTGACCGTTTTATTTGTATGGACCCTTGTTTTTATTTCCATTTTTCCTTCTGTCGAATGTTAGTGACTTCCGCATGCTAAACTCTATCTACTAAATAAAAGCTTTAAAAACTTCACATTTTTCGCATATATTTAGTAGTTTACTTTCCGCTTTATCGCGGGGTGTCACACAAGACACAAAAAAGACGATACAAAAGTAGTTGCAAGTCATAGGGGTAGAGGTAGAGATATACGAAAGAACTTAAATGACTACTAAGAATATATTGATAGAAAGCTTTAATTGAATAGGAATTGATGTAATGCTGGTAGGATAAGTAGTCTAATGTAGGTGGCATAACTAGTATTGTTGCCGATATTTTGTGATATTGTTTAAGAGTAGTAATGATATTGTGTCATGTATGTAGTGATATTGTTCCTTGAACATCTTATATGAACATTTTGCCTGAGAAAAGAGTTTATATAGCTAAAAGGTGAAATGTCATTTTTACCCTTAATGAGCCGCGCTAAATATAGGACGTTAGATGACTTACATCTAATGGATGGTATTAATCCTCAATCCTCAAATATATGAGCCATACTCACATGATCCCATTCCTATATATATATATATGTATATATATATATATATATATGTATATATATATGTATATATATATATATATATATATATATATATATATATATATATATATATATATATATACATATATACATATATATATATATATATATATATATATATATATATATATATATATATATATATATATATATATATATATATATACATATATATATATATATATATACATATATATATATATATATATACATATATATATATATATATATATATATATATATATATATATATATATATATATATAGAGATTGGATTTGGTGATTTTGGTTCTTATGGTGAGTTGTGAGTTGGGGAATCTCAACCATTAGATTAAATTAGAGATGAGTGGCCAAGATTAATCTTAGTTGTCATATAAAAGCATTGTTATTTAGTTTATTTTCTCTTTTTTTTTTCTTTCTCTCTCTCTCTCTCTCTTCTTTCCGTCATTTAGTATTCTAAATGTTTCCCTCTCTAATTAATACTCCCTATTTACTGCAAAACGTTTATATAATTATTTTTAACTGCTAGCGTTTCTCTCTCTTCTATTATTCTTGTGTTATTCTTCTTCAACCGTTCGTCACCTTCGTGTTTTCTCTTCGCCGTTGATCATCTTTCTTCCGATTGAAGGTAATTTCATGATGTTTTCCTCTTTTATTCTGTTATTTTGTTTTATTTCATGCTTTTGTATGCTTTTTTATTCCTTTTTTCAGTTTAATTATCGCTAGGTTTACTTAATCGAGTACTTTAATGTCGTTATTGCGTTTATGCTGCATTTTTGAATTTCTGATTTTTCCTGAAGTGATTTGCATGTTCTAGTCGTTTCTGCAGTTTTCTATTGTTTTGAAGTGATTTGCATGTTCTAGTTGACGAGTTGTGTTGAGTATTTTACTATTGATCTCTACACACTTTACTTTTTGTGTTATTCTGCTGTTATTCTAGCGCTTAGTTTGTTGTCAAGTTATTTGTTATGTTTTAATTGTTTAATGTGCTTTTCTAGGGTTTTTGTGTTTGTTCGTGTTGTCTTCACTTTTCAGTACTTCTGTTATTCCGCTGTTATACTGGTCCTATGGTGTCATTGCAGCGTTACTCTTCCTGTCATTGTAGTGTTTTTCCTGTTTTTATTTTCTGTTATTCTTTTTGTGTTATTTTGCTGTTATTCTTGTGGTTTTGTTTGTTTGGCTTTGTTTGTTTGTAGGTTTCAACACCAGTAATGGACTTAGTTTGTGAGGGATGGGCAATAAATATAGTGAATGAAGATAAATTGTTATTTGCTAGAGAGTTCGCTACTGAAAAGAAAAAAAATTTGGGTTGGTTATTGGACGATAAGAGTGATAAGTGCTTTGAAGTTAATGTACGAGTTCGTCGTCGTAATCAATCAATGTCGGCAGTTTTAAATAGCCAGGACCTAATGGAAAGAGTATTCGATCATGTAGAGACTACTTTGGACAGGAGCATTATGTGTCTTGCTTGTAAGAAATGGTCACAAATGTTCCTATTTCATAAAAGTGCACCCGGTGTTCACGCCGAATATATGAAAGTTCTAACAACAAGTCACAGTGAAGGTTTTAAGATTTTGTCAAGGGGCTCGAAAGTAGTTTCCAAACGATGCAAGTGCTACATGCTTGCAAGTGAGCCAAAAAAGCGGTCTTTGCATGCTTGCCGGTATATACACTATCATGACTCGATCCTTGATGCACCTATATCTGAACGGATCAGGCTAATTCACGAGTACTTTGAAACACTCAGGGACTATCCCGCTGCTTATGATCTTGCTTACGAATTGTATTATAAGTCATTCAATGTTGTTGACCTTGACTGACTTTTTACGTTAAGTCATGTATTTTCGGATGTACATTTTGGTTCTTTCTCGGAAAGAATGTATTTTGGGTATTATGTAATTTAAAACTTTCTCTGGTTGTAATTTAGTACGTTATTTTGTTTTATGAAGGCTTATGTAGGCCGTATGTAATTTTGAAACTGTCTTTGACTCTTTATTCAAAGAGGCTTTCTTTTGATTCTCTTTGTGTTTTTATTTACACTTCCGTGTTGTTCTTTTTGTGTTTTTACTGCTGTATTATAACAGTTCTGTTATTAGTTTGACTAATTGTTAGTGTTCTGTTATTCTGCTGTTACGGTACTCTCATTCTGCCGTCATTATTAAAAAGTCCAGCTGAATACCTATTTATCATTGAAAGTGATCCTTATTTTTCCTTTCTGGATAGTACATCTGAAAATGAAGTTAAAAATCAAATCCGCAGCTTCATCAAAGTCTACTCAACCGTCATCATCAAATTCTCCGGGTCCGTCTCCATCCAAATCCCATGTCACATCTCCATCAAAGAGCACTGCTTCTCAGAGAAGGAGTACACGTAGTCAAGAAATATGTACA
The DNA here is from genome assembly GCF_048544455.1 of Silene latifolia. Classification (NCBI taxonomy): domain Eukaryota; kingdom Viridiplantae; phylum Streptophyta; class Magnoliopsida; order Caryophyllales; family Caryophyllaceae; genus Silene; species Silene latifolia. Next base: position 394,929,277 of record NC_133538.1, read on the forward strand.
ACCGAACCACCCACTAAAAAAACCAAACGAAAGGCTGAGACCCAAGTTGCGAAGTTGTCGTCTAGTCCACCAAAGACTAGTAGTAAGTTGGCTGGCAAAGTTAAGCATGAGAAGGGAATTGTGATAAGTAGCAACCAACCTCAGGCTGGAGATGCCGCAGAAAATAACCCAGTGTATGTACTATTGTTATTCTACTTTTATTTTGCTGTTATTTTGCTATTATTCTGCTGCTTTGCTTTTGTTATCTTAAATGTTTTAATGCATTGCATATTTTTTCCCCATTGTGTGCACAGTGCCGATCCATTTGTTAGCTACTGTCGGCCTGCTTTTCTTCTCAGAGTTATTGAAGCCCTCACCGAGGAGCAGAAGGAGGTTGTTAGAGAAATGGGATTCGGGGGTTTACTTGAGTTGAAGCTTTCTTCCCTCCCCCATACCATGTTCCGGGAGATTATATATGTTTTTAGAAGTGGGAAGTTTTTTGAAATATCTGAAACGGAGAAGTACGAGTTGACTGCAGATGATGTGCACGATGTGTTTGGTTTACCAAATTCTGGACCAAAATTGGATTTGGATATTACTGGGTTTCCGGGTTCTGCAGACGCTGATGGAAAAGCTTTGAAGCGTGCTTGGCGTGAGAAGTATGGTATCGCCAATAACAAAAGTGGGATACCACTTAATAAAGTTCAGGAGACCTTGCTAGAGTCTTTGGTTGCGGATGATGAGTTTAAGAAGACTTTTGTTCTGTTTGCTATGTCGTGTTTTGTTACTCCTGTGTTGGGTTTTGTGGTTGATCTTAGACTTCTAAGCGCTGTGGAAGATGTTTCTTGGATCAAGGAAGTTAATTGGTGTCAGTTTGTCTTCTCAGACTTGGTGACTTTTGTGTGTGAAACCCTTAACGGGAGGAAAAATATTCGTTGTTGTCTAGTGTTGTTGGCAATCACCTATTTTCACCGTTATTTCTTTAGCGGTGATCAGGTGAATAATGAGCTACCGCTAATTAAACATTGGGATTTTAAGTCTTTCAGTGAGAGGTTGCAGCGTGAGGCAGCTGCTGGTGCTCTGGGCACTGGGAGCGTTCAGACGTTGATTTCCCATTGTCTCGTCCAAACATCGTTGGCTCTGGTCAACGTAGTCAACGTCGATGTCTTGTGCTGGATCTACCTGATGATATTCTTACGGATGAGCAAGTACAGTCCGCAGCGGTCGACGTAAGCATCTGTTTGATTGTTTTCAAACGAATCATTCTAAAATGTTATTCTGTTATTGTCTTTAAGTATTAGTTGTCCTACTACTATTATTTTACGATTATTCCACTGTTATTCCTCAGTTTTCCTGATGTCATTCCACTGTTATTCTATTTTTCATTCCAATTGTTACTCCACAGTTCTTCTACTGTTATTCTACTATTACTCCACTGTTATTTATTCTGCTGTTAGTGAACTGTTATTCCTTTGTTATTTTATTACTCCACTGTTATTCTACTATTAATCCACTGTTATCTATTCTGCTGTTAGTGTACTATTATTCCTCTGTTATTCTATTATTATTGTACTTTTATTATGTTTGGGAATTCAGTTTTAAGTAAAAATTTGGGATTTTATCTTGACAGGATGTTCATCAACTTATACTGCTTAATGAGAGGGACTCTCAGATTTTATGCCGCCGATACTTGGAACGAGCGGAACTTATAAAGTCGAAGATGACGAAGAAGAACCAGCAGGCTATGCGTCAAGCACCTGCTGCTAAGTTGCCCAGCCAAGTAACCCGACAAGCTGCTAAAGAAAGCACGACTGAACAGTCAGAAAAAGTGCATTCTGAAGGGTCAGAGAATTTGGTAGCCACCCCATCTTTCTTCACGGATCAAGTTATCCGTGAGTTGGACGAACGGGTTAAGCATGTATTGGCTATGCAAGCGACAAATAAATCGCGATCAACTGTTCCTGAAGAACCAGCTTCCAAAAAAGCTAGACATGAAGATGTCATCATTGAACCTCCATCATTTAATCTGTTTTCTCAATTTTATGAGGAGTGTGTCAGGCTTTCGGATGTGCAGCCGACTATAGCTGAAAACAAGGGTGTTGAACATAGTCCCGTCATTCAACAAAGTGCAAATGTGGGGACTCCACAATTGTCACCGCTCGGTTTAGATTCTATTACGACGGATATCTGTGCTGACATTCAGTTTCGTTATGGAGAGCCAGATGATGTTGGTGAGAAAGTAGTTGATATGGGGGACATTACCATTGACGTGGAGGATGTTAACAATGATGTGGAGGACGTTAACATTCAAGTTGAAGACTATCTTGTTGATAATCCGCCAGAGGACGTGCCTAATACTGTTGAGTGTACACCAGTAGAGGTTCAAGCAACTCAAATTCCAAAGACTGATGCTTGTTTGCCTGAGACAGAGGTGACGGATACCGGTGCTGACATTCCATTGCCTCATGACACTCAACATTCCACTCAAATTGACAGTGAAGCATTTGTGACTGCAGAAGAGGAAGTAGCGGATGTGGTGATGTCTTGTCATGCAGACTTGTTGCTTGGGGCTGCGTCTGAGATAGATAAATCTGATAAACAGGATTCCGAGGTTGTGTTGGAGGCTGGTGCTGTTGTTGGTGAGGTTGTCCTAGAGGACAATGGCGTTGCTGGGTTGAATGCTCCTAATATCGGTACAAGTTATTTGCTGCACTCTGCTGCACATGAGAAGCTACTGTTGTCTGTTGTGCCTCAGAATTTTGGATGCAGTTATGATTGTGGTACTGTGGATCCTCAGCTAGTTGTCCTGTCAAAATCAATGATAACAATGAGACATGTTTTCAACCCAATGCTATCCAAGAGGAAAGAGGTTGCAGACTACTGTTTCTTGAATGATCATAACATTTCACAAGGGTCAGACCTCGTTTTTATTTTAAAAAATTTCCGCTTTCTGTTTAAAATATTATTCTGCTTTGTGTTCTTCAAAAATATATTTATGTGACTCTTATTTTTCTGTTTTTTCGGTTTTGAAGCGAGAATCTTGTCACTTGGGGTGTTCACTGTTACGTGAATCGAGAGGATATGGAATCCATGGTTCCAAAGTCAATGATAATGCTTGGTGTTGTGGATTAGTGGTCCCTCTTTCTTAATGATAGTTGTATAAGAGGAAGTCCAAGTCGCCTTTTCTTTGGGATGGGTGCAACGGTTAGTTATTCTATCTTATGGTGTCTTTTACTTTATTTTTCATTTTGCATCATGTTTCAACTCTTTTCTCCACTTTGTGTTTAGGGTTCATTGGGGCGAATTTATATGCCGTCGAAACATGAAAAGGCTTCCAGGAGTGATTTATGTGCGGAAGTCATATTGTCATTTCCTGTGTTTGTAAAGAACAACAAGAGAGATTGTGATCTTAATTCTAATATGGTATGTTTCTGTACTTGTGTGTATTCTACTATTATTCTACTGTTACTCTACTATTACTCTACTGTTATTCTGATGTGTTTCTGCTTTTTTTTAAACCACATAATTAGTAACAATTTTTTTGGGCAAATATTTTCCCATATTTTCATCCAAATTCTTTTGTATGAGCACTTTAGCTGTTTGTGCATCAACTTCAATGCGAAGAGGGTTGAATATCTTGATAATGTATTTCAAGAGGCGTTGTTTGCTGATGATCAACATCCGTGTGTACGTTTGGTGTATTGTCAAACTGTTGTAAGTCATTTTATTGTGCCTAATTTTCTCTTGGTGTTTTGCCTAGTTTGTTTAAGTATTGTTACTAATTATGTTTTCTTTTTCCTTGCTTATTTGAAGGTGAGCTTGATGTCTGATTTCCTGGTCGAAAAAGGAGTTGCCCGAGGCGGGGAGGTTAAAGATTATAAAATTGTCAATGTCCCTTTTACCTGGCAAACAGCTGCGATTGAAAATTTGGACTGCGGTGTATATACGATATTGCACATGCTCTTTTACCGTGGAACTGTTTTTGATTTTGACTTGGGTAATTCTGATTCAAGAGCCGTTTACCGCGTTGAGATCGCTGCCTTGTTGGTGCTGTCTGATATGAACGAGTCCAGGAAAGATGTGTTGAAAACTTTGGAGGAGTTGAACAAGACGAGAAATGAAACCCTGAGTGTGCTTGAAGAGAAACGGAGTATTGAGGATACGGAAGCAAGGGTTTCTCAAAGCGCTAAGAAACGTCGTGGTTCTGGCAGGGTGAAAACTATTGGTAAGAAGGTTAAGACGACGCAGCCTGTTGTCGAGCCCGTCGCTTCTCCTACTGTCATTGATAACACTGAATTCTCTATAAACACCCCTACTGCCAGCCGTCAAGTGGAAAGCATGGGTGTGGATAGCACCGTGAGTCACAAGTCGGCTTTGGGTAGCCGTAAAAGGGGTAAGTCAGACGATGGGTTGGGTTGCTCTATGGATTGCGGGCCAGAGGACAGTAGTTTTGTTGCAGTGTCGGATTTGTTTCGGAAGAACAATAAACAGTTCTCTAAAATGCTGAAGGTGCAGAAGCAAGTGGTGAACTTTGTTCTTCGTGAAGACGCTCACTTGAAAAAAGAGTAGGTGTCGAATTTCATTTCTTTGATTGTGGTGTTCCTGTTCAGTTAGTCTTTCTGTTTCCCACTATTATTCAGATGTTAATCTGCTGTTATTATGCTGTTATTTTGTCAAACTAGTATCAGTAATTCCACTGTTAGTTCCCTTTGTTATTCTACTGTTATTGAACTGTTATTCTATTGTTATACCACTATTATTCCGCTGTTAGTCCACTGTAATCCCACTGTTAATTCCCTTTTGTTATTCTACTGTTATACCACTATTATTCCGCTGTTATTCCACTATTATTCTACTGTTATTGTTCTGTTATTGAACTGTTATTCTACTGTTATACCATTGTAATCCCACTGTTCTTATGATATGTTATTTTTTGTGAATGCAGTGAGATGTTAGTGTTGTACAACGATGATGTCGGCGTGTTTTTGGACAGGGGGGATATTGTTTCCATTGTTAATGCAGCTGCTATGATGTCAACAAGAGTAGTCGATGTTTGGTCGATTCTTTTGAATTCGTTGGAGTTTGAGGAACGTTCAGAACCAAGCTCAATGTTTTTTGGACTTCGTCATATGGTATTTTGTTTTTTCCTTTGCTATTTTGCGTTATTACCTACATATTTACTCACAAGTAGTGATATAAATTTAACACTTGCGCACTATTTTTGGTTGTTTATGCTTTCTGTTTAGGAGGATGCTCTTTATTCACTCTTAGAGAACTATGATTCCTCAAGCCCTCTTGACGGTCCGGGTAAGAAGCTGTTGAAATTGTTGAATGTGTTTTTCAATTCCTGCAATGGAAGATATCGTCTGAACTCGGACCTTGTGTTTGTGCCGATTCTGTACAATGATCACTACTCTTGTTTCTGCATCAATTTTATGAATGAATCGATTGATTTTTTGGACAGCATGACTCACGATGCCAACAAATTAGCCGAGTACAGAAGATTGGCCGAGATTGTGGCAAACTATATGTATGTTTTTATGGAGGGTCATAATGTTATGAAGTCTCAAGATTGCCGCAATTTTGAAATTGTTGATGTTCCTTTTAAATGGAGAAAGAAGGAACTGTTGAATTCCGAGTCTGGGTGTTTCTTGCTGTACACGATGGCCGAATATAGTGGCAGCGTGTTTGAGTCCAATCTTCACAGCAAGATTGCTCGTCGAATCTTCTGTGTTGAAATATCGGCTTCCCTGATCTTGGCGGATATTAATATTTATAGGCAAGTAGTTCTTGATAAAGCGACGGCTTGTGAGAATCAAAGGCCGAAGACGTTGGGTTTGGGGTAAGCTAGGAACAAGTTTAAAGAATTGAAACCCCAATCATCTGCTGCTAGTGAAGAATCAGGCGTCGTAGTGAATGTTGTACCTTTGACTATTGTGTATCCAGGAAAGTCAGACTAAGTTAGTGTAAAATCTTTGTTAAACAATTAGTGTGCTATTATTGCACTGTTATTCTATATAATAACTAGTTTATTGTGTTGTTATTCCCGTATTATTCTGGTGTTATTCCAGTGTGTACTCTAATTTAATTGAGTTTTCATATTACTTGTACTTTTTTCAAACACCATCCATTTTTACTCTAATCCCCCTGTTATTCTGCTGTTATTGCAGTATTATTTAGCATAATGAGCAGTTATTCTGTTGTTATTGCACAATTAGTCTACAGTTATTCGACTGTTATTCTAGTTTAATTAAGCTTTCTTATTACCTTTGTTTTCTATAAACACTATCCATTTTAATTCAAGTGTAAATTTAGTCAAGTGTAAAGTAGTGGTTTAGACTGTTTTTATTTCACTGTTATTCTACCATTATTCTGCTGTTATTGCAGTATTATTCCGCATAATAAGCAGCTACTCTGCTGTTATTGTACTATTAGTATACACTTATTCTACTGTTATTCCACTAGTTTAATTAAGCTTTACAGACATTATCCATTTCTACGAAGAATATCCATTTTCTATTCAACTATCAATGGCTGTTTTTTCTCAACTGTGATTCTATTCTTATTGCACCGTTATTCTGCTGTTATTGCACTATTATTCCGCATAACAAGTAGTTTATTCTGCTGTTATTGTAGTATTATTCCACAAAATGACTAGTTTATTCTGTTGTTATTCCACTGTTAGTCCAACATTATTTTGTTAAAACTATTCATTTTTATTTAAGTGTAAATTTAGTCAAGTGTAAAAGCAGTGGTTTAGACTGATTTTATTCCACTGTTATTCTACCATTATTCTTCTGTTATTCCAACATTACTTAAACATAGTAGTAAATAATACTTAAAGATAGTACTTACATAATAAACAATAACGTTCTAAAATATTAAAGCCATTATTTTTAAAGCAATAAATATTTTAAACATATTTTAAAGCAGCAGCCCTGGACCATCATCGTTAGATTTTTATATCTTTATTCAATTCTCTAACGCATGCACGCAGGTCCTTGGACAGTGCTCTCAACTTCCACCGACTCATCCTGAAAAGGGTTTTTGTATCCTTCCATAAGTTCCATGGCTTTCAGAACTGGTGTCCAATCGGCAGAGATTGAAGGATAGACTTCAGTGTAATACTTCTTCAAAGCATTCACACCAGCAATGAATTGATTGTCCATGTTGGCTTCTGTGTAGTTCCTATTTTTATTTTCCTTCAACTGTCTACGCATACGTTCATTTTGAAGTTCAGCAACCTTCAACTGTGTCCTAACATTGTCGACCTCTCTTATTAAGGCCTCTTCACGGTTTTCTGCTGCCTCTACATTTGTCCTTGTCTCGATCAACTCTATCGAAAGGGACTCTATCTTCCGTTACGCTTCATTGATTTCCTCCCTTGTTGGGGACCTTCGGTTATCGTCAGTTACGTCACTCATTCTACAGCATTGGAAGTATGAAACTTTTTGCATTATAAAAAGATGTTTAAAATATTTCAACCAAATTAAAAGCATACTAAAGCAGAAGAAAGAGAATTACCTTTTCTGCAGCATCGACTATAGTGTAGACAGATAAGAAAAATAAACATCAAAGAAAAATAAAGAATAGAAAGATAAGAAATTACCTTTTTGCAGAGGAGATAAAGTTTTTTTTGGAATGGACTTTTTCAGTGTGTGTGTTTGTTTTTTAACTCGAAATAGCAGTATTTATAGGGGCTTAGGGAATACAAACAGTTTTTCTGTAATAAAGTATAGAAAGATAAGAAATTACCTGCCTACAAAAAAAAAAGGATAAGAAATTACCTTTTGCAGAGGAGATGCAGAGTTTTTTTGGAATGTACTTATTCAGTGTGTGTGTGTGTGTTTTTTTTTTTTACACACAATAGCAGTATTTATAGGGGCTTGGGGAATACAAACAGTTTTCCTGTAATTATATTAGATTAGGTTAGGTAACTGTTTTTAATAAAAACTAAAAAGTGGAACTGCTTTTTATAAATATTACTAATATGTTATTATTCAACTATTATTGTAGTGTGTAAATGCAGTTTTATTTTGTGGGTGGTTTTTGAAAAACAGTCAGATAATATTAACAAAAAAAATTAAAGTAACTAGTATTAATTCACACATAATGTAGGTCTCACTTTATTATCTAGAAGTAACATTTTAGGATAAAATGTAATTCAAACAATGACAAATAGTAAAAGTCTTTGACATTTAGGCGAGGTCTTCATCGTAACCGCTGTCTTTTGCGTCTCTTTTGTTTTTCTCAGTTCATGCATCTGATTCATATTCCTGCAATGTTTGCTTAGTATTTGTCATTGAGATAATGTAACAATTAGAGCAAAAATAACAACACATTAATAGCAGAATAGTAGTAGAATAACATTAATAGCAGTAGAATAACAATTAGAGCAAATTTAGCAGATACTCTGCTGTTATTGCAGACACTATCCATTTCTACGAAGAATATCCATTTTCTATTCAACTGTCAATGACTGTTTTTTCTCAATTGTGATTCTATTCTTATTGCACCGTTATTCTGCTGTTATTGCACTATTATTCCGGATAACAAGTAGTTTGTTCTGCTGTTATTGCGGTATTATTCCACAAAAGGACTAGTTTATTCTGCTGTTATTCCACTTTTAGTCCAGCATTATTTTGTTAAAACTATTCATTTTTATTCAAGTGTAAATTTAGTCAAGTGTAAAAGCAGTGGTTTAGACTGCTTTTATTCCACTGTTATTCTACCATTAGTCTGCTGTTATTGCAGTATTTTTCTGCATAATAAGCAGCTACTCTGCTGTTATTGTACTATTAGTCTACACTTATTCTGGTGTTATTCCACTAGTTTAATTAAGCTTTACAAACACTATCCATTTCCACGAAGAATATCCATTTTCTATTCAAAAATAACAACACATTAATAGCAAAATAGCAGTAGAATAACACAACAGCAGCAGAATAGCAGAGTAACACCGGAATAATAGGGGAATAACAGTAGAATAAAAGAGGAGGTGAGTTAACTTCAAACTCTTACATAGAGACTATTGCAATTTCATTAAAAAACCCTAATGCTCTCTTGAGAAGGCGATTTTGCCGACCACGTAAAGGTGAATCTCTTGCATTAATGGCGAGGAATTCAGCCTCAAAGTCTGCAAAGCTACACAATATCACGAGGAGGAAAGGGGTAAGATCTAAAGAGACGTCTAAGGTTACTAGAATTGCAAAAAAAGCGAACCCTATACCTAATGATGAGGAGGCTGTGAAGCATGGTAGCATGCAAAATATCATAGGTATCCCTGCTTTCTCCCTTGATGATGCAGAACCAATGAAAGAAACTGATAAAGCATCACAGGGAGAGGCAGTACCAGGTACTGAGGAGCAGGGAGAATGGGTGCACATATCCAAGACTAAGAGTCCAAAGGCGATAGAGGAGTCAGAACCATTGCTTCAATTATCTGATGAGGACGTGCATGATGAACTAGAATATTGGAAGCAGGCTGTTTATGGCTATGTCTTGGGAGCCAACCCACCTATGGCGGTGCTAGAAGGATACTTGAGGAGGATATGGCATAAGGATACCATAGACAAGATTGCTTTCATTCCTAATGGGATATTTATTGTCAGGTTCCACACAAAAGACATGCAGGACCAGGTGTTGAATGCAGGCCATTATTTATTTGATAGTAAACCTGTCATACTTAAGCCATGGCAGGAGAATGTGGCACTGGAAAAAGAGCATGTTAAAAATGTACCCACATGGCTAAGGCTGCATCATTTACCATTGAATTTTTGGGGACAAAGTTTGCCAAAAATTGCAGGACTGGTAGGCAAATATATCCAAAAGGATAATGCTACAGAGATGAAAACAAGATTAGCCTATGCTAGAGTTTTGGTGGAGGTGCAAATTGATCAAAAATTCCCTGAAGCAGTGAAATTTCATGATGTAAAGAAGCAACTGGTGGAGGTTAAACTTGAATATGAATGGAAACCAATGCTCTGTACTAATTGCAAGACACTGGGGCATGATCACAACACCTGCAGAAGAGGGAAAAATCAAATCACTCACAAAGTCCAATCAATTAAGCCTGTAAAACAGGTTTGGAGGAAAGTGGAGAAGCCAAAAATTTCAGATCAGGAAAGTGCTAACAACCTAGTCACGCCTAGAGTCCCTGCACCCAGAGTGGAGGAAGAGCCTGTTCTGGTTCAGATTAAAGAGTTCTCCCCCACTGCTAATGCATACACCAGTAAAAGAAGGAGGGACTACTGTAGTGCTTCTTGCTGATTCAGCAGAGAAGGGCAATAGCTCAGAGGGACACCCCATCCATAAACCTAATCAATGATGAAGCTAGGGTTTTGGAATGTGCGGGGTATGAATAGGAGGAGTAAGCAACAGGTTATACATAGATTTTTGATAAATAATAATGTTAATTTCTTTGCTTTATTAGAGACTAAAATCAAACCTAATAAATTGCACACAACCATGAATTCCTTAAGTAATTGGAGTATTTCTACAAACTCAGCATACCATCAAGGAGGCAAAATTCGGATTTTGTGGCAGGTGCATGAATGGGATATAGATTTTCTAGAATATGATGCCCAATATATCCATATGACAGTGCTTCATAAGAGTACCAATGCACGTTCTCATGTCACCATGGTCTATGCTTTCAGTGGAAGCACTGAGTGACAGTCTCTTTGGGCTAATTTAAGCAGAATAGCAAATAACATTTCAGGGCCATGGGCCATTGGAGGAGACTTCAACTGTGTTTTGACTGAGGATGGAAGAGTGGGAGGATTCTTTTCTAGGCAGGATGCAGAAGATTTCAGGCAATGCTTGCATCAATGTGAAGTGATAGATAGTCCTGCCATGGGAGCTCTATACACATGGAATAACAAACAATGCCCTACTGATAGAGTGTATAGGAGACTGGATCATTTCCTAGTGAACCAGGAATGGCTCAATGATTACCCTCTTCTGTATGCACATTTTTTGCCTGAGGGGATCTTTGATCACACTCCTTGTGTGGTACAGGCTAATATAACTGATGAAAAGAGAGCCAGACCATTTAAATATTTTAATATGTGGAGCCTGGCTCCCAACTTCAAAGAGACTGTTCAAGTTGGATGGGCCTGTATGCAGACTGGAACTAAGATGTATGAGCTAGCTAAGAAATTGAAGAACCTGAAGCAGGGGCTCAAACAGCTGAACAAGTCCAGGTTTGCTGATATTGAGAATAATGCTGAGGTGGCTCTCACTAAACTTAATAAAATACAGCAAAGATTGGGAGTGAATCCTCAGGACCTGAGCCTTATTCAACAAGAATGTGAGGCTAGAGAAAACTACCATCAGTTGGCTGAAGCTCAAAATCAGTTCCTGCAACAAAAGGCAAAGATGAAATGGAGTGCAGATGGGGATGCAAATACTTCATTCTTCCATGGAAATTTGAAAACTAGGAGGAGACAAAATCAGACAATACAGATTACTGATCATCAGGGAAATCAACATACTGATAAGAAGGGTGTTCAGGAGAGTTTTCTAAGATTCTATACCCAGTTGTTAGGCCAGTCTCACCCCACAACTCCTGTCAGTACCAGAGTAGTACAGCAAGGTAACAAATGTGATGAGTCTCACCACCAGATCTTATTAACACCAGTTACTGATGCAGAAATCAAAAGCACTATCTTCAGTATACCAAATGACAAAGCTCCAGGTCCAGATGGTTATTCTAGTCAATTCTTTAAAGCTAGTTGGGACATTGTTGGAGGAGATGTATGTGCTGCAGTCCATGAATTTTTTAGGAATGGCAAAATGCTCAAGAAATTGAATGCTACTAATGTTACATTAATTCCTAAGGTGCCAAATCCTTTGACTGTAATGCAATTCAGGCCCATAGCATGTTGTAATGTGGTATGCAAATGCATTTCAAAACTTCTTTGTGCAAGGCTTGCTTTGGTTCTCCCTCATTTAATTTCTGTCACTCAAGGAGGTTTTATTCAAGGTAGAAGCATAATGGAGAATATTCTAATCTGCCAAGATCTTGTTAAACTTTATGGAAGGAAGAGTGTCTCCCCTAGATGTCTATTCAAAATAGACCTGCAGAAGGCTTATGACTCAGTGGAGTGGAGTTTCCTTTTTCAGATGATGCACGAATTAAATATTCCAGCTGGTTTTATTGCTCTCATTAAGGAATGTGTTACAACTGCAACTTACACCTTCAATTTGAATGGGGATAGCTTTGGCTGGTTTAAGGGACAAAGAGGATTAAGGCAAGGAGATCCTTTGTCCCCCTTGCTCTTTACAATTTGTATGGAATATCTTACCAGATTGCTAGCCTATACTACCTCTACAATGAAGTTCAGGTTTCACCCTCTTTGCAAATCAATGAAATTGAGTAGCTTAATGTTTGCAGATGATTTGTTGCTCTTTTCTAAAGAGGATGTGGACTCCATTATGATACTGCTACGCACTTTCTCAACCTTCTCACAAGCATCAGGACTTCAGATGAGTAGTGGAAAATCGAATGTGTATTTTAATGGAGTATCTGGTGAAGTCGAAGAGAAATAGTTCGGGTTTCAGCATTGAAGGCAAACTACCTTTCAAATACCTTGGGGTGCCAATCAACCCATCTAAATTATCAATCAAAGACTGCCAACCATTGATTGATAAAGTTTTTGAGAGGATAAGACAACTGGGAACCAAAAAACTCTCGTATGCTGGGAGACTGGTGTTGATAAAAGCAGTATATAGAACTTTACATTCCTACTGGGCTTCTATTTTCATCATTCCAAAGGCAGTGCTCCTCAAAATTGAAGCAGTATGCAGGAACTTCCTGTGGCATGGAGGGACTGAGTAAGCTAGGACTCCTACTGTAGCCTGGTCAAAACTTTGCACTAATCGAAGGAAGGGGACTTGGTCCGAGAGATGAATACGGTTGGAATAAAGCGGCGATTGGGAAACTGGTCTGGTGGATTCAGGCTCACCCATCTAAATTGTGGGTGCAATGGGTGCATAGTGTCTATCTGAAGGGACAAGAATGGGGGGATTATAACCCTCCCCAGGATTCCAGTTGGACTTGGAAAAAGGTTTGTAAATTGAAGGAGGAGTTTCAGCCAGCATATCACCAGAATGAATGGGCAATGGTACCAGGTAAGGAGTATACTATCAAAAAGGGATATAGTCTGGTTAAGGCAAGTCGACCAGGATGTAAGTCTGGTATCATATTGTTTGGACCAAATGGTCAATTCCCAAACACAGCTTTATAGCTTGGTTGTATTATCAGCAAGGGTTTAATACCAAAGATAAACTGTTCAGACTTGGTATTAGCCCTGACAGCAGCTGTTGTATTTGTGCTCAAGAGGAAGAGTCACCTCATCACCTCTTCTTCCAGTGCCAGACAAAGCGGGAGAGTTATTCGAGAGAATACAGGAATGGACAGGAGTGACTATGTCTGCTACCAATACTCGAATTGGTGGCAACACAGGAGGTTCACTAGACGAAGCATGGGGTTCGAATAGTATACTCAATCTTTGCCATGTATTATATCGGAATCAAAGGAATGCGAGCGAGGCATGAGGGTGTTATAATCAATCCTGGCGGTGTGTGGTAATGATACAAGCGGATATCGGGAACGAGGATTAAGCAACGATTGCGAGGTACGGTGTCCGGGAAGGATAAGCATTGGATTGAGAAATTACTACACTAGCTAATATGATTTTCTATATGGTCTTCTATGTAGTATGGTAGATGAGCTAGCTGAGTTTGTGATAGGAATATAGTTTGTGAACAATGTATACTGTATATGGTTTTTTGAGCATCAATATAATTTTTTACATTTTACCAAAAAAAAATAACAGTAGAATAAGAGGATAACATTAGAATAATAGGAGAGTAATAGTTCAGATTCATACCTCTTCAGTTTCTGATTCTTCTTCATCTTCGTCATCAGAAGGGAGACTTTCAGCAAATGGAAGATTACAAGTTCTACTGTTGTGGTTCACCCACTTCTTGCAGTTATCGCATCTTCGCTTCCTCTTTGTGGCTTGCTCTTGGCCTTTTCTTTCGACGACCACAATCTTTTGCCACTGCCCTTATTCTTGGCCTTTGTAGATACCCGTATCCGTCGATATTGGAATTTATAGAGAACCCGACAAACACCCGATGATGATAGGACACATGTATTCTTTAGTTGTCATTGTCATTATTTGGAGCTCGTTTTACGATGTAGAATGGGCGTCGTCGATGAAGTATTTTATTAATTTAAATGATATTTAAATTAATATTTTTTTTAAGTAAGTTTATTTTATTAATTTAAATGATATTTAAATTAAAGTCTTTTTTAAGGTGAATTCAATTTATTTTATTTTATTTTGAATTTATTTTCCCAAGTTTATTTTATTGAAAATAAAATAAATAATTTATTTGAAAAATCATTTTATGAGTATATTTGATTTGAAAAGTCGTTTGTTTTAATTTATTAATTGATTTGAAAAATCGATTTGAAAAATCGATTTGAAAAGCGAAGAACTCGTTTTTAACCGTGTGTTTTGAGCTCGATTTTAGCTCGGTTTTTAAGCCCGTTTCCTTTGCGAATTGGCACGAATCTCGAGTACATTAACCCACCTAGACCAATACCCATCAACCCATGTTCGAACCCCCTCACAAGCTTAATACCCTAACCCACCTAGACCAATACCCTAACCCATACCCTAGTATCCTACCCATATTATCCTAGCTTAATCACCAAGAAAACCCCCCTCAAACCCTCACAAAAACTGCTGGACAGCAGCCATACGGGATGAAGCCCGATTGCCTCTCCCTCTCTTTTAACCTACTTTAACTCCTTATAAATACCACCCCTTCACCATACATTCATTCCTCTAAGTTCTCCATACATCCTACCATCACCCACAAGCTTTAAACCTCAGACACAAACCCTAATTGCCTCCCAAAAACCCTAAACAAAACCGACACACAAACTGAACTGTTTGTGTGTCCTCCTCGAAAAGCAACTCGTTCCTCCATCAAACCTCCATCAAAACTCGATTTTCTTGTTCCTAATTAACCACATAACATCCATCTACACATTAGACAAAGATTTACGAGCCAAATTGCCCTTGAGAGTACACGAAATCCCTCGAAAAACAGTGTTATACACTCTTTGTTTTGTGATTTATTCTTGTCTGTCCAGTTCTGTTTGTGCTCGTTTTTCGTGCCCAATAACCCAAAACGAGCAGGGGTTGCTTTAAGATTCCTGTTCTCCTTTCTTTCTAGTTTTCAAAACATCTTTTAAATCGAATTTTCGTCGTGAAACGAGGGAGATATCATCGTTTGAAAATCGCTGTCCGAAAGTTTCAAAACGCGTGTTTGCTTTGCTCTTCGTCGACGACGGCCTCTCGAGATAAAATCTACCATCGATTACGACCCAAGACGGTGTCAACGATACATGTAGGTTGAGGGTGCATCAAATCCTCTTCTTTTCCCTTTTATTTCGTTTGTTTTATGCTTTTTTTATTGTCTTGTTTTTGTTTGTTTTTCGTTTTGATTATCGATTGTTCTAATTAATTATGAAACTAGTTAGTCCGAGTATGAGTTAAAGTACCACCATGAACACCCGCGTTGACTTGAGATGGGAAAATAAACCGCTACTTTAGTCGGTCGTACACCCCCGTCTCATTTACATATCCTCGTGTTCAAGGTAGGGCATAAATAAAACGAGTTTCTAACTTCGCTCTTCGCTTTTGACCCCCTTGTTGTTTCGGCCAATTCGACATACCCTAAGACCCGTTGTATGTTAGTTTAACCTCTGATTGTTAACCTATGACGTATTTAGATGACATTAGATCAATTTAATAATCTAATTAGACACTTTAGGGTACATCGACATATCTTTAAAAATCAACTAACAATTATGTAAATAATTGAACGCATCTTTCTCTTTCACCTAATTTCTCGCTAGTATAAGAGTGCGTGATTAGCACCTTCTTATTAACACTCGATGAGTTAACTTAATTTGCAAACTTGACCTAATTCAACCCCTTTGGGCCGTGTGGAACACTCGATCTTAAGCGAAGCTTTCTGACCCTTTTTTTTATCATCGTTTTCTAATGTATCTCCCGTATTGCTTTGCAAATCCATCTAACTAATGAACCCGACCTAGGAACTAGGGTAGCCGTGTCTGTGGCCGTGGCTTTAGGCCGTGGGGTTGGTCATGCCTCTCTTTGTCTCGTTTGTTTCATATCTTTTGTTCTTTGTCGTTTGATAGCTTGTAATTTATCGTTCGCTCATCGGGTTGTAATCTTTCGAGTTAGTTTTCTTTTTTACGAGTCAAAACCTCTTCCAAAAACCTTAGTCTTATTTGGTTAGACGGTTGTTCCCCAATGCTTGTAGGAGCGTAGTAAACCGCATGTTGTTTAAAGCAACATGGCCCGGTTTATGCTAATGCATGCTTTGGTGCGTAGCCCTATGT
This sequence comes from Silene latifolia, assembly GCF_048544455.1. Taxonomy (NCBI): domain Eukaryota; kingdom Viridiplantae; phylum Streptophyta; class Magnoliopsida; order Caryophyllales; family Caryophyllaceae; genus Silene; species Silene latifolia. Next base: position 394,945,709 of record NC_133538.1, read on the forward strand.
CTAATTCGATGAGATTAAGTGAAAGCACGCATTACGAGGAGTGACCCAAGGCCGTGTGTCTTGTAGGCCGTGAGTCACCCCCCCCCTTGTGCACGGTTTTCTAGGCCAAATGGCCGTGTTTTGTGTCGTGTATGGTTCCGTATGTAGCAATTGTATTTAGATCGAGTTGTATCTTTAATTTATTGTTGTGTCGGCATGAAATGCCTGGTTTGTAATAGGTAGATCCCAACGGCTTCCCCATTCCCCTTAAGCCTTGTTTGCTTTGTATGTTGTTAGATCAATCAACCCACATGCTAAATTACAACTTTGACAAAGTTAGTTTAGTTGCATCTAAAACGACATAGAAATTGTTGTCACATGATAGGGTTAAAACAACGTTTGCATATCATACATCGTAGTAGCTATGACCTTGTTTGAAATCCATACTTGACTTAGTAGAGGCCGTTATTGACGGGCGGGGTTGGGTGTCCTTATGGGCTTCCCAACACGTACCCTCACCCCTTACTCAAGATCTATGGTTTGTGGATCCGTCTAAATACCATTGGATTACGAGAGTCATTCAAATCGAGTGATATAGGGTACAAGTCTTTATCTTTAATCACTCGTAGTCGATTGGCTTTATGCTTTTCGATGAAAGGTGTAAAGTTGACTTGAACGGTTCCAAGTTCCCAAAAAACTTGGTGGCGACTCTAATATGTCTTAATTCGATTCGAAAGAACCTCGAGTCGATTATGCACAGTGTGGATCCCGCGGGCGCAGCTCCCGAGGGCCTTGTCCACGATTTGGCGACTCACTGGGAAAAGAGGACTAGTTACACTGTGTTTCTAGGGTCTTTTCCTCCGAGGTGAAACTTGAAAAGAAAGTGTTGGAAAGTAAAACATTACTCATAGTGCTACGATTCATGCATAAACCCTTAAGGACTTGCCCGGGCCGTCCCAGCGTTTCTTCGTGATGCGTGGGGGGCGACGTCCCACTATGCCAGGAAGCTGCACATTGCTCGCTTCCACTTCGCCTCGCGTGGTTCTTGAGGGTGGGGACGATCTTCTAGGTACTTTACCTTAAGACACCTTGCTCTATAAGACCGCAAAAGGATGGAGGGCATAGACCTTCTTATATAAGACTTGCCGAGACTTAGAGATGTCTAGGGGCATACATCCTTATAACATGAGAATGACAATGTGCAATGTGTTTTCCCGAGTCCTTTTTTTTCGAAAATTCCAAGTCCTTTTCAAAACCGAACTTTTGAACAACTTACTTTCAAACCTAGCATGATTTTCAAAACGCGGAATGCTGCCCAAATAGGACTAGAATTTCGGCCCAAAACAAGCTTTTATAGCCGACATGCTGCCCATTTCAAATCTCTTTTTTTCAAATCGATCTTTCGCTTTCAAAATCAATCCAAAATGTTTCTCGAACCTCAACCAAGCATGAAATGCGTCGAGTCGTGTCCGGGTCATGGCCGTGTTAGGCCGGGCTTGTTTCAAGAGTCTAGAACACGACCTTGTTGGGTCACCCAAACTCACCTCTTGGGCTTTGAGTCATGTTGGTCGACCTTTTGGTCTAGAATAGTCCACAAAAATAACGTCCAAGCTAGGCCTTATGGACGTTTCACTCGAACCCTGGGCTATGTTAGCCCAATCACGGGTTTAGTCACACCGAGTCCAGTTTAGAATCGAGTTATGACAGTTTGAGTCATGTCGTTTTGTCGAGTCTAAAATGAACCGATGTCTAAATCAAACCGTGAGTTGAACCTTTGGTTAGTCAATCTCAAGTTGAGTCTTTGTTCAAGTCAAGTTAGGGTCGTGTCCTTAAGTGTGCAGGGGCTCTTACTTTAAGTATTGACTCAGTACGGGGTTTTCTTGTAGAAAGGCCGCCCAAAACCCGACGTCAAGCAATGGAAGATGCTATCAACAAGCTCACGGAGGCCGTGAACCTCATGATGACCCGAATGGATGTGATCGAGTCTAAGTTGGTTGAAGATTCCTCTTCATCTACTCCACCTCGATCGATTTGGAGAAACGGTTCAAGTTCATCGAGGACCGTTTGAAGCTCTCCCAAGGGAAGAATATCCACTATGAGAATGCTAGGGCCTATGCCCCAGTTCAGGACAAGTTGCCCACGAACATGGTACTCACTGACATCCCAAAGTTCAAGGGCACCAAGATCCATCCACCATGTTAAGGCCTATAAAGGGTACTTAGCATCAAGGGAGTACCCGATATGCTCTACGAAATTTTCGCCCAATCTCTGGGTGAACACCCAAAGGCTTGGTTCTATAATCTTGACCTCAAGAACTTCCCCACTTTCGAAGATATTACGGTGGAGTTCTCAGTAAGCACTATCTTGACAATGTTGAGATTCAAACCAACATAAGAACTTTGGAGGTTATGACACAAAAGGAGAAGGAGGGTTTTACGGAATTCCTCGCAAGATGGCGCGGCCAAAGCGTGAAGCTAGCTAAGAAGCCCGATGAAGTTGAAATGGTAGATAAGTTCGTAAAGAATTTACGACACATTTTACCGTAATGCTCTAAAATACCAAAATTTTGGTTCTTTCAAAGAATTGATAAGGATCGGGATAAAGGTAGAGGACGATGTCCGAATTCTTTGAAGCCGAGAAGCCAAAGGGATACCAAGGGGCTTCGTCATCTAAAGCAAAAGCACCCGCAGCGGCCCACTTTGTTGAAACTGTCAATCTCTTAGATGGACAGTCAAAAAGGCCTACGCGCCAAGCTCCGAGGGTATTCACCGATATCGGGTGCACTTACGCCTATGCTCTCCAAAGGCTCATGGCCCAAGGAAAATTGAAGCCCATTGGTCCAACTCCGGACCCTCCTGGCGATCAACAAGGCAAATGGTATAAACCGAATGCCTCTGTGCCTTTCATCAAGGGAAGGGACACGATCTTTTTTGAAAGGTGCTTTAGACTAAAGTACGAAATTCAAGATATGATTGAGAACGGAACGCTCCCAATCCCGGCCATAAAGCCCAACAACGTCACCAATCCATTTGGCGACCACACTAACTTTGTCTCTACCGAAGATAGTGTCGATTACTCTCACTTGATTCGCCCATGTCGTCTAAAAGGGGTTTTCGTCGGAAGAATATTCGTGGATTGCTCCGAATTCCTACCAAGCTCGAGAAACGAGATCACATTCGGGGATTTTATTGTCGATTGTACTCCTTACATACTCCGAAGCGGCAATGAAATCAATGGCGTTTGGGCCGATGACGAGGATGATGTTTACCTCGTCAAAGGTGCGACAATTCCTCACACCCAAGAAGAAATCTTAAAAGTGAGGCAAGATGCCCTAGAGTCAAACCATTTGACTAGATCCGGGCGCCCATATCGTGTGGAGAAAGCTAAGGATATCCCGAGTAAGGCACCTCAAAAGGAGCCGGCAGTGGTCGAAGTTCTTGGTGAAGGGTCGACCTCCGAGGCTTCCCTCATCAAGCAACTCCAAAAGACTAAGGCCGACGTATCTATCTGGCAACTTATCTTGAGCTCTTTCGAGCATCGTCAAGCTTTGTTGCAAGCTTTGATAAACATGACCGTGTCGTCAAATACTACTCCTGCGGATATGGTCACCCACATCGCCCAGAATCGGCCTCAGATTACCAACGGTGTGACATTCTCCGACGAAGATCTGCCGCCGTTCGGGCCTCGACATAACCTGGCCCTCTATATTGCTACCGTGTGTCTCAACAAGCATATCCCTATGACCTTGGTTGACGACGGATCGGCTGTCAACGTACTCCCTCTGAAAACGGCGCATATTCTGGGCTTGGAGAAGAATGACTTCATCCCCACTACGCGACATGTTCGGGCATTCGATGGCATTGTGCGTCGAGTGAGTGGACTTGTCGATCTAGTAGTACAGACTGGGCAAGTGGAAAAGAAAATAAGTTGCCAAGTGATTGACATATGTTCATCCTTCAACTTACTGCTGGGAAGGCCTTGGATCCACGCTGCGAAGGCCGTAACATCAACGCTGCATCGAAAAATCAAGGTCCCACTCAATGGCAAAACCGTCACCATTGACGCCACGCCACCATCAGTAGCGGGAGGAGACATTACTTCCGAAGTAAGGGTCGAAGCTACCAATGACGCATGTGGTTTCGAGATTGTCAACATGATCGAGCCGAACTCAAAAATATGGATCTATATACGGGAAGTCATGTCTGCGAAGTGATTCTCAAAACTGGGAAGTATTTCGGTTTCTCTTTATATCCTAGAAAGGAGGAGGTTTTCAAGTTGAAACCACCCGTAGCCAAAGGAGTAACTTTCGGGCTTGGATATGAGCCCACTGAGAAAGATCTACGGGAAAAGAGGGGAAGAACGATCGAAGATCGAGATATTAAAATGGGACCGTATCACCTAACTCTAAACGGTCACTTCGTGAGAGCTGGGGAAGAACTCCCTTGCATGGACTTCCCCGAACCCATCTTTGACCCAAAGAAGAACCTTATGGTCCCGGGAATCGAAGTATTCCAAGACTGCTACTACATCCCTGAAGACATTCTGACCGTGATGCCAGTAGAAACCAAGCTGGATCCAATGAATGACGAGAAAGCCTTGGGTCTCCTTTTCGGTGAAGAAAAGAAATCACCAACACCAAACGAAGATTTGGTAAGCATGATCCTGAGAAGCGAACGGTTCGACCCATCTACCCTCATCACCGATGTGGATCCTCTTAGGACCAACACGGGATGGCGGAAAACAATCAAGTGGACTGACAACAAAGGACTTCTTTTCAAGTTGACAACGGGAGAAGGAGAGATGTTCAAGCCAAATGATGTTACCGATTCTGAGTCTGAGTCCGAGTCGGAGTCTGAGTCTGAGATAGGTCCTAAGATCGAGTCTAAGGAGTCAGGTGTTGAAAATACCCCTCCCCTAGCTTTCCCTTCCTATGCACCTTTTCCTAATGGTGGTATTCCGGGGCCTGTCCCGAATACCCCTATCTCGCCACTGAGTTCTGATCAGTTGGCTCAAATGTTAGCGCATTTCGCGCAATTTCAAATCAATAATAATATGAACCAGTTTGCTTACGACTTGTCTTACTTACATTGCAATTCAAACTTTGAAAATGATTGTTTTAATAATGACATTGGGGTAGGTCGAGGATGAACAGTTGGTCGAAGAAGAAGAAGAAGAAGAAATGGAACCACCTCTACAGTTGATAAAAGGGTTGGAAGAGTACGAACAGAAAACTTCGATCATCGAAGATACCGAAACTATCAATGTAGGTACAACCTTAGAACCACAGGAGCTTAAAATAGGAACTACTTTAAGTTCCACCGAAAGACAGGGGTTCATTGATTTGTTGCATGAGTTCAAAGATGTTTTCGCATGGTCCTACAAAGACATGCCGGGCATTGATAGGGAAATTGCAGAGCACAGGATCCCAATCAAGCCGGGGTATAAGCCAGTCAAGCAGAAGCTACGCAAAATGCACACAGATTGGTCTTTGAAAGTCAAGGAAGAAATCGACAAGCAACTCAAAGCTGGTTTTATCAAGGTGTCAGAATACTCGGACTGGGTGGCTAACGTCGTTCCAGTGCCTAAGAAAGATGGTAAAGTTCGGGTTTGTGTTGACTTCCGGGATTTAAACAAGGCAAGTCCGAAGGACGATTTCCCATTACCTCACATCGACATCCTAGTTGACAACACGGCAAAACACGCGTTACTATCCTTTATGGATGGATACGCCGGTTATAATCAGATCAAGATGGCGAAAGAAGATATGCATAAGACTGCGTTCAGAACGCAATGGGGAACCTATTGCTACACAGTAATGCCTTTTGGGTTGATAAACGCAGGGGCTACATACCAGAGGACCGCGACAACATTGTTACATGATTTGATGCACAAGGAGGTCGAGGTTTATGTCGACGACATGATTGTCAAGTCAAAGGAGCGTGATGGCCACCTTGGTACACTACGCAAATTCTTCGAACGATTGCGCAAGTATAACATGAGGTTGAATCCACAAAAATGCGCATTCGAGTCACATCCGGCAAACCCATTGGGTCACATCGTTAGCCACCGTGGCATCGAGGTGGACCCATCGAAAATAAAGGCCATAATGGAAATGCCTCACCCGAAACCGAGAAGGAAATTCGAGGTTTCACGGGAAGAATCCAATATATAAGTCGGTTCGTGGCAAGGCTAACGATGATATGCGAGCCAATTTTCAAGAAATTGAAGGTCGGGGAACACGTCGTATGGGATGATCACTTTGTCAAGTCATGCGTTCGATAAGATCAAAGAAATACTATCTTCCCCTCCCGTGCTTAGCCCACCAACGGTGGGTTACCACTTTTGTTGTATCTTACGATTCTGATCTTTGGGGGCAATCTTTGGCGCAGATAGTCGATAAAGAGGAAAGAGCAATTTACTACATTAGTAAAAAGTTCTTGGAGTATGAAATCAAGTATACTCAGCTCGAAAAGACATGTTTGGCTTTAGTATGGGCGACAAAGAAGTTACGGCACTACATGCTCAGTCATAGTGTCTGCATCCACTCAAAGATGGACCCAATCAAATACTTGTTTGAAAAACCAGTTCTGAACGGCAGGGTGTCAAGATGGACTTTAATGCTTTCCGAGTTCGACCTGAAATATGTACCGCTGAAAGTGATAAAGGGAAGGGCGGTTGCAGACTTCCTGGCGGATAACCCGATAGAAGAAACTGAGGTTTTGGATACGTGGTCGTTTCCCGACGAAGATATCGTTCACATAGACAATGATACGTGGGACCTCTATTTCGATGGAGCATCGAACTATAGGGGATACGGGATAGGAGTTCTACTCATTTCACCGGAAGGTGAACATGTTCCTATTTCGATCAAGTTGGACTTTAACGTCACTAATAACGCGGCTGAATATGAAGCATGCCTACTCGGTTTGCACAGTGCTCTCGAGTTAGGCATCAAAAAGCTTGTAGTACATGGGGACTCGTCACTAGTGATCAATCAATTGGCCGGGACGTGGAAAACCCGAAGTGATAGCTTGGCTCCGTACCAAGCAAAAATCGAAGAACTAGAAAAGTTGTTCGCCGATGTCAAGTACGTGCACCTCCCCAGAGATGAAAACCGGTTTGCGGATGCACTATCAAAGCTAGCCGCTCGATCAACATACCGATCATATGGATACTATGCCGATATGTGTCGAACGAAGATCATCACCCGCCTATGTTAATGTAATCGGAGACACGGAAGAAACCGAGGCCGAACCTTGGTATCATGCTATTCTGAAATTTAAAGAATCGGGAGAGTATCCACCCGACATGGATAACCGCGGAAAGCGCGCTATTCGAATGCTAGCCGCTCAGTTCGTTAGAACCAATGACGGACAATTGTACAAGAAGACCGCGCAGAACATCCTTCTGCGATGCATAGACTCACCAACTGCGAAAAGAGTCATGGAAGAAGTCCATGACGGAGAGTGTGGCCCACACATGAACGCCCATATCTTTGGTTCGTAAAATCATGAGATTAGGGTATTATTGGACCACGATGGAGACAGATTATCGCCAATATGTCAAACATTGCCATAATTGCCAAATCTTCGCAAACATACAACATGTGCCACCGTCAACTTTTATATACTTTGACATCACCATGGCCTTTCTCAACATGGGGAATCGACATTATTGGAAAGGTCAACCCATCTGGGCAATTGGGGGCATTGCTTCATGTTAGTCGCCATCGATTACTTCACGAAGTGGGTAGAAGTGAAATCATACAAAGTCCTACAAGCGAAGCAGGTAGCAAAGTTCATTCAGAATGAAATCATTTGCAGATATGGGGTGCCGCATGAGCTCATTAGCGATCATGGCACTCACTTCCAGCTGAAACTGCTAGTAATACTTGAAAAGTATAAAATCAAACACCACAAGTCATCACCGTATCGACCTCAAACAAATGGTGCAGTAGAAGCCGCCAACAAGACAATCACTGTGATTCTCAGAAAGATGACTGACAATTATCGCGAATGGCCAGAGAAGATACCATTCGCACTATGGGGATATAGGACGTTTATTCGCACAGCCACTGGAGCAACTCCGTTCTACTTAACATATGGGATGGAAGCGATTCGACCTATCGAATTAGAGGTACCTTCTTTAAGGATCCTGTTAGAAAGTCGGTCCACTGAAGGCGACGACGTCGCAAGCCGGTATGATTCCTTGGTTATGCTCGACGAGCGACGGTTAAATGCATTACACCATGTTCAACTCTATCAGAAAAGGATACAAAGGGCATTTAACAAGAAGGTGAAACCTCGAGGAATAAAAGATGGGGATTTAGTCCTAAAGTCTGTGCGCGCTTTACTACCAATCGACCCGAGGGGAAAATTCAAGCCGAATTGGGCCGGTCCCTACCTGGTAAAGAAAATATTATCGGGAGGGGCAGTCAGACTGACAGATCTAGATGGAAATGACTTTGCGAATCCGACGAATTTGGATCAACTGAAGAAATACTATCCGTAGAACTCATTCTCAATGTCGTAAAATAAAAATTTTGAATTGCAGTGCTCGTGAGCGAGTCTAGGCATGCACTTTTGCTTCGCTGCTTTTTGTGCGTTATAAATCGATGATTGTAGCGCATTTGTTTTGTGGAACTACGAGCTCGGTTTGATTCTGTTGATAACAGATACGTAGGCAGCTCTTTAAAAGAGTACAACCGACCCTTCCTTGAATAAAATGAAATTTTACGCAGAAACTGGGAATTTTTAATAGATAGTAAGTCTTATTAAAGATCGGGCGATGCCCATTACATCCTTCAAAAGAAAAAAAGAAAAACAGCTAGCAACAAATAATAAGTAGTAGTATTAAATAATAGATTGGAGTCGAAGGCTCCTGCATCTTCTTTTTCCCTTTGCCTTTTGGGTCACGTGACCGAGGCTCCTGTGGAGGAGGGGTAGTTGTGTTCTGTCTAGCGCGCTTCTTAGGAGGGATCGTCATTTCCTCCCGAGGGCCCAGCCTATCTTTTACACTCAAGCGAGGACCAAGCCTCCCTTCTAAGGCTGAGCCCGAGTGTGCCTTTGAACCCAACCGTTTCCACACACCTGTCGCCTGTGAGTCAGTCTTAGGAGTCTTCTCAGTCTTAGCACTCGACGTAGGCTAGGACGAGGATATAGGTTCAGATGAGTAGTGTCAAGTCTCGGAATGAGCTTTATCTAACGGTTTAGGCAAAGATGCCGAGTCATATAGATGTAGGTTTGCGTTGGGAACGTAAAATAGTAAAAACCCGCTGAAAAGAAAGAAGGCGTGGAAGAAAAATAGTAAAAGCCCGCTGAAAAGAAAGAAGGCGGTGGCAAGAAATGATGAATACTCGCTGAAAAGAAAGGAGGCGAGGAGAAGAGTGACAGAATGTTCCCAACAAGAGTGATATGTGATGCCTAAGTGTTCTCATAAAATTAACTTTGTGTTTAGTGTCCGGCGAAGCCAACGTTGTTCCTCTGTGAGTTTAATCCACCTTGTCGATGCCAAGTGATCTTGATTCCCATGTGCCCTCGGGAGCACGCCCATGCCATACGATATCTCCGTCCCAAGTTCGACGACCTTGTGATTCCCATTTGCCATCTTTTGGCGCCGGAACGGCCGATTTACATTTCTACCCTCGACAAGTCCATATTTGAATTAAAGCCCGTGCACACTTACGGTTTTATTTTCTTTTTTTGTTTTGCGGTAGCGGGCTACGCCCACGTTGTTTACGGTCATACGGAGTGTCCGAGTCGTATTTCTGCTCACCCGTCAAGGTTCGATTTCAAAATGCCAAAGATTTGAAATTTGAAATTTCAAAAACTTTTTGGGTCGACGACCCAGCATCCAAGTGATTCATTTCAAATTCAAAATTTGGGTCGATAGCCCAATTATTCAAAATTTTCAACATGTTCAAATTTCGGGTCGATGACCCAGTCTTTCAAACTCAAATTTCGGGTCGATGACCCAACATTCCAAGTAATGTCAAATTCAAAATTCAGGTCGATGACCCAATTTTTCAAAATTTTCAAATTCAATTTTCGGGTCGATGACCCAGTACTTCAAAATGATCCAATTTCAAGATCGATGATCCAAATGTGCTCATGTGATGATTATTGCTAGTGCGTTTTTGTGTTTCAAATATAGCAGGATATGCTTCAACTGGGGGCTCTAAAGTCTTCGACTTTAGAGCCATTGCAAACTAGGGGCTCTGAAGCCGTTGGCTTCAGAGACCATTATCAAGATGAAATGGATGATATCCACCAAGAATTCAATTCAATACAAGAGTATGAGATGGAAGAATTCCGTAGCTGAAAGCAAATGATGAAAGCGGCGGCGACCTCCTTGGAAAGTCCCGTCCCATTCGGACAAGTGCCAGCAGATGATAAATTTTGGGCAAATGTCAGCAGATGATGAATTTTGGACAAACGCCAGCAGATGATAAACTTTGGGCATGTGTCAGCAGTGGCCGAACTACGACGCGGGTTTGATTCCGTCAGAAACGGATACGTAGGCGCCTAAGGATAAGGCTCAATCCACCATTTATGCAATTTATTGGGTCGATGACCAATGACGATAATTTGACACAACAGAAGCAAGAGTCAATCCCCAACGAAGTTTCAGGTATGATCTCTTCTTATGGCTGGCGAGCTTATATACGCAAGTCTAATGGACTATAAACGACCCGAAGAATCCTCAGGTCGAAAGGGACCTGGGGTATACTTCGACTTTCGCCTTGTCCAAGCCTCAATCAAAGTGGGGGCTCTGTAGATACCCGTATCCGTCGATATTGGAATTTATAGAGAACCCGACAAACACCCGATGATGATAGGACACATGTATTCTTTAGTTGTCATTGTCATTATTTGGAGCTCGTTTTACGATGTAGAATGGCCGTCGTCGATGAAGTATTTTATTAATTTAAATGATATTTAAATTAATATTTTTTTTAAGTAAGTTTATTTTATTAATTTAAATGATATTTAAATTAAAGTCTTTTTTAAGGTGAATTCAATTTATTTTATTTTATTTTGAATTTATTTTCCCAAGTTTATTTTATTGAAAATAAAATAAATAATTGATTTGAAAAATCATTTTATGAGTATATTTGATTTGAAAAGTCGTTTGTTTTAATTTATTAATTGATTTGAAAAATCGATTTGAAAAGCGAAGAACTCGTTTTTAACCGTGTGTTTTGAGCTCGATTTTAGCTCGGTTTTTAAGCCCGTTTCCTTTGCGAATTGGCACGAATCTCGAGTACATTAACCCACCTAGACCAATACCCATCAACCCATGTTCGAACCCCCTCACAAGCAGCCCAAATTCTCGTCCCAAACACCTCACAAGCAGCCCGCAACCCAATCCTGTATGCCCCCTGTTTTGGCAGCTCAATCCCGAGCCCAAAACCCGCTCCAAATACCACCAAAACCCGTACCCATTAACCCTAACCCATACCCTAGTATCCTACCCATATTATCCTAGCTTAATCACCAAGAAAACCCCCCTCAAACCCTCACAAAAACTGCTGGACAGCAGCCATACGGGATGAAGCCCGATTGCCTCTCCCTCTCTTTTAACCTACTTTAACTCCTTATAAATACCACCCCTTCACCATACATTCATTCCTCTAAGTTCTCCATACATCCTACCATCACCCACAAGCTTTAAACCTCAGACACAAACCCTAATTGCCTACCAAAAACCCTAAACAAAACCGACACACAAACTGAACTGTTTGTGTGTCCTCCTCGAAAAGCAACTCGTTCCTCCATCAAACCTCCATCAAAACTCGATTTTCTTGTTCCTAATTAACCACATAACATCCATCTACACATTAGACAAAGATTTACGAGCCAAATTACCCTTGAGAGTACACGAAATCCCTCGAAAAACAGAGTGTTATACACTCTGTTTTCGCGGTTTATTCTTGTCTGTCCAGTTCTGTTTGTGCTCGTTTTTCGTGCCCAATAACCCAAAACGAGCAGGGGTTGCTTTAAGATTCCTGTTCTCCTTTCTTTCTAGTTTTCAAAACATCTTTTAAATCGAATTTTCGTCGTGAAACGAGGGAGATATCATCGTTTGAAAATCGCTGTCCAGAAAGTTTCAAAAACGCGTGTTTGCTTTGCTCTTCGTCGACGACGGCCTCTCGAGATAAAATCTACCATCGATTACGACCCAAGACGGTGTCAACGATACATGTAGGTTGAGGGTGCATCAAATCCTCTTCTTTTCCCTTTTATTTCGTTTGTTTTATGCTTTTTTTTATTGTCTTGTTTTTGTTTGTTTTTCGTTTTGATTATCGATTGTTCTAATTAATTATGAAACTAGTTAGTCCGAGTATGAGTTAAAGTACCACCATGAACACCCGCGTTGACTTGAGATGGGAAAATAAACCGCTACTTCAGTCGGTCGTACACCCCCGTCTCATTTACATATCCTCGTGTTCAAGGTAGGGCATAAATAAAACGAGTTTCTAACTTCGCTCTTCGCTTTTGACCCCCTTGTTGTTTCGGCCAATTCGACATACCCTAGGACCCGTTGTATGTTAGTTTAACCTCTGATTGTTAACCTATGACGTATTTAGATGACATTAGATCAATTTAATAATCTAATTAGACAATTTAGGGTACATCGACATATCTTTAAAAATCAACTAACAATTCTGTAAATAATTGAACGCATCTTTCTCTTTCACCTAATTTCTCGCTAGTATAAGAGTGTGTGATTAGCACCTTCTTATTAACACTCGATGAGTTAACTTAATTTGCAAACTTGACCTAATTCAACCCCTTTGGGCCGTGTGGAACACTCGATCTTAAGCGAAGCTTTCTGACCCTTTTTTTTATCATCGTTTTCTAATGTATCTCCCGTATTGCTTTGCAAATCCATCTAACTAATGAACCCGACCTAGGAACTAGGATAGCCGTGTCTGTGGCCGTGGCTTTAGGCCGTGGGGTTGGTCATGCCTCTCTTTGTCTCGTTTGTTTTATATCTTTTGTTCTTTGTCGTTTGATAGCTTGTAATTTATCGTTCGCTCATCGGGTTGTAATCTTTCGAGTTAGTTTTCTTTTTTACGAGTCAAAACCTCTTCAAAAAACCTTAGTCTTATTTGGTTAGACGGTTGTTCCCCAATGCTTGTAGGAGCGTAGTAAACCGCATGTTGTTTAAAGCAACATGGCCCGGTTTATGCTAATGCATGCTTTGGTGCGTAGCCCTATGTCTAATTCGATGAGATTAAGTGAAAGCACGCATTACGAGGAGTGACCCAAGGCCGTGTGTCATGTAGGCCGTGAGTCACCCCCCTTGTGCACGGTTTTCTAGGCCAAATGGCCGTGTTTTGTGTCGTGTATGGTTCCGTATGTAGCAATTGTATTTAGATCGAGTTGTATCTTTAATTTATTGTTGTGTCGGCATGAAATGCCTGGTTTGTAATAGGTAGATCCCAACGGCTCCCCCATTCCCCTTAAGCCTTGTTTGCTTTGTATGTTGTTAGATCAATCAACCCACATGCTAAATTACAACTTTGACAAAGTTAGTTTAGTTGCATCTAAAACGACATAGAAATTGTTGTCACATGATAGGGTTAAAACAACGTTTGCATATCATACATCGTAGTAGCTATGACCTTGTTTGAAATCCATACTTGACTTAGTAGAGGCCGTTATTGACGGGCGGGGTTGGGTGTCCTTATGGGCTTCCCAACACGTACCCTCACCCCTTACTCAAGATCTATGGTTTGTGGATCCGTCTAAATACCATTGGATTACGAGAGTCATTCAAATCGAGTGATATAGGGTACAAGTCTTTATCTTTAATCACTCGTAGTCGATTGGCTTTATGCTTTTCGATGAAAGGTGTAAAGTTGACTTGAACGGTTCCAAGTTCCCAAAAAACTTGGTGGCGACTCTAATATGTCTTAATTCGATTCGAAAGAACCTCGAGTCGATTATGCCTGGTGTGGATCCCGCGGACGCAGTTCCCGAGGGCCTTGTCCACAGCCTTGTTTGGCGGTCGAAGGTCAATATCATTTGAAGCTGTGATGCCAAGAAGAGCCTCGATTTCTTGGTTTTTAGTTTTCGGTTCAATTGGTCCTGTGATGTTCTCCCTTAAGCGTGTCGGGGTTTTTACTGCGGTTGCTTCATCTGTTTAACCGTAGCATAACTGTCCATCACCCCGACAGTTTCATAAATCTCAGACCAAACCTTTGACATCTCAGCTTTCTTGATGTCAGCTTCGTCAATGTCTTCTATGACCATTCCATTTTCATCTCGGACAATGGGCCTGTAGGATTTCTTTGTCCATCGAGCAAGGACATAAGGCTCAGGTATCCTGTGTACCTACCTACCATTCCACACCCACGTATATATGCCGACGACAATGTCATGCCTCTCAAAACGACTTACATGCACATTTGCTCTCGTTAGTTTTGGTGTTAAATTCCACTCGGAAGTTTCTGTGCTTCAGTCCATCACGAACGTCATGGTACTCCACTATCCCTACTGTATTCAAACCCCCAACCCTCATGCTGCATATCGCATGTTTGACTTCGTTAAAGTGCAAAGATAGGATGTGTGTAGACAAGTGAGGCATGCATCTCTACCTTCATCGGCCCTACTTTCTCGAGCATACTATGCTCGTTGGCGATGTCCAACCTCCTTTGTTGTTCTATTGCGAGAATGTACCTCATCCGAACTCGAAAAGGGTTCCAAAGTGGGTTTCAAACCGTTTGAAATAGCCGTATGAACTTTCGGATCTCTGTGTTGTCCGCGACAAACAACCTAGAGGCAGATCGCGAAAGTAAACCGGTATCCACTTTTGTCTGATTGCAAATACATACTTCAACCACCGGTTGCTTTTCATACCATATGCTTCAATAATGGTTTGCCAGTTTTGTTCAAATTCTTCTGGTTCTAAGTCGACATCCCAAACAACGGCATTTATGCTGTCATAAATTCGTGTCATTGCGATTGCCCTTCCCACCTTCTCGGGCATTTTACGCATGATATGCCACATGCGGTACTTATGCACGAATGCTTGAAGACATTTGGGCATGCCTTTTTAATTCCGGGCATTGGTGCGTAATTATACACTCGGATTCTTTGCTTCCCCATTGCTTCGAGGAATTTTTTAAAAATCCACTCAAATGAATCCTGACTCTTGAAGTCAAGTAACCCAGCTGCAAAAGTTACCGTCTTCTTGTTATGGTCTACTCCGGTGAACGGAGTAAACACCATGAAATATTTGTTTGTCCCATAAGTAGGGTCAAATGAGATCGTGTCTCCATATAACTTGTAGTTGTTTATCCCTTCCTTATCAGCCCAAATAACCTTCGTCAAGCATTTGTTCTCATCCTCATCATAAGCAAAATAGAACCCGTTTGTTTCAGCCAGCATTTTGAAATGCCCAATGAACATTTTAGCATCCTTATCCCCAATGTAACACTTGATATTTCGTTTGAAGTTTTTGAAGTCTAGCAAAGAGGCACCGATATTCTGATAACCATTTGAGTATTCCTTGAGAATTCTGAAGCTCAATGTTGGACCTATGTTTAGCTTAGTATGATCAATAATGGTCCTCTTAATGTAATCATGGACGTCTCTTGACAGCTTTTGGAACTCTCTGTTTTTGACAGAGTAAAGAGAGTGATTGTGAACGTCTACAAAGACGTCCACAATATATCCAGCCGGTCTGTCGTCTGTTTTTTCACAGGCTCTCAATCTCATGTGCGCCTTGCAGCCACACCTTGTCAGAGCATGCTTCATTGGTTGTCTAATTCGTCGCTCTTTGTTCTCTACTTTGTACTCAAATTAGCGACTTCGTGATTTGTTGCTTCAAGTCGCATTTTCTTTTCATATCTCTATACTCAGTCTGTTGGACCCGTGATTTAACGCCGACGCCGCCCTTATATTTTGCATTTGTTTACCTTCTCACATCAAATCCGCAAGCCAATGCATATATCTTTGTAGAACTCTTGCATCGTCCAAGGTAAGAAAGAACATGCCACGTTTAGGCGTAAAATCACTCTCCACGGTCCTTACCCACTTTGCTCGGTACCCCGGGTGTCTGGCTTTGTAATGAAGAGTTGGAACAAACTCATCGTTTTATTCGTCTGAACAGGTTGGGCTTGTGAATATATTGTTATTAGAAGAATCCCCAATAGTTAAGACCGCATTGTCTTCAACAATAGAGACAGTAGAAAGATCTAGGGTAGTAAATTATTATAATGAGTACAGTCAGTGGACAACAAAATGACAATAACAGTAGCATGGAGGAGAGTTCAACATTGTAGTAATGTGACAATAACAGTATGATAACACCAGCTGGAAAACAGACGACAATCAATAACATCACAATAACATTAAATGTGTTTTTCTTATGCTACTCTCTTATCAGCCGTATATTTCCATGCTAATGCACAATAATATCACAACAATAGTACCATAATATCAGAATAACAGTACAATAATATCATCATGTTTCTCTACTTTTAGAATAATAGTACAATAATATCAGAATAACAGTATGCTCTGATTCTACTTTATTACATCTGAGATAATCTTGTATTTTTATGTTACTCTTTTGCAAGGCATATATTTTCATGCTATTGCACAATAATAGCACAATAATATTACAATAATATCACAATAATACGATCCAATAAAATAATCATGTTCTTTGTCTTGTTACAATAATAGTACATTAACCGAGAATAACGAGTTCTACGATTCTACTTTATTACATACTGAGATAATACTGATATTTTTATGTTACTCTTTTGCAAGCCATATATTTTCATGCTACTGCACAATAATAGCACAATAATATCACAATAAAAGTCCAATAATATAATCATGTTACTGTACTGTTACAATAATAGTACATTAATATCGAAATAACGATTCTCTTTTTCTACTCTAATACAAGCCAGACGATCAATAATATCGAAATAACAATTTGAGAAACACATAGAAATCAATAATTGATTTATAAACAACGGCGGATAAAGAGACAAGAATCAATAACAGTATTACCTATTTCCATATTTACTGTCGAGTTATTTTCTTCGCTACAATTGTTATTAATATCGTTGTCCATCTTTTATACCTAAAAACAGTAAAATCAAGTATTCAATTCAATTAAAATCAACGAATTTCACGAATTTTACATTAATTTCGAAAATACGATTGAATACACTAAAAATCAACTAATTTACATTACACCTTAATTCGATTACGACTAAAAATCCACGAATTTGTGTAATCTTATTAGGTTTTTTATGAGATTTCTATAGTCGGCGTTCGATTTTTGTCTTTATTTGTTTCGATTTGTAGAGAGATGTAGAGAGAGAGAGAGAATATCGTTTGAATGAAGTTTACTTTTTCATGTTTCACCGTTTGCTTTTGTATTTTTCGATTTTTCCTTTTTTTTCTAATTTATCATTTAATCTCAGCCTTTGATTTCTTTTAATCTCAGCCCTTGATTTCCCCAACTCACCATAAGACCCCAACTCACGAGATCCCGCATATATATATATATATATATATATATATATATATATATATATATATATATATATATATATATATATATATATATATATATATATGCCAACTATTTTTGTTCTTTTCAAATTTTTCTCCCTTTTTTTTCTTTTCTTTTTCAAAAAACTTTTATTCAAGTAATATGCCAAATTAGAAATCAAAATTTCAACTCAAATAGATTGTGCACAAAATCCATTAAACTAAGACTCAAATCCTCTTCATACTACCACAAACTCATAGACAACTTTCTTGATCAAGGTCGGTTATTTTTGGGATGTAGCTAGTATTGTAGGTATGCTAAATGAAAGGCTAAAACTCAAAGGGGGTAAACAAAAGTGGAACTAGTTTAAAGGTTCGAAACAAAGGTAATTTGGAAATGTGAGGCTAAAAATGTATGCAACGAGTTTGTTTCAAATTATGTACACAAAAATAAGCATCTCACGGTCTAAGGAATGAATGCCACACTTATGCGTAGTGATGTGACATGCCACGAAGAGGCCTACTCACTTTCTAATAAGGCCGGGTATGAATGCACTGGCTAAAGGAGGCTCTAAACCTCACCAAGTGTGTAGCTATGTCGGAACCTAGGCCTAGTCTACAGTCAACTAGGTTTCACAAGATGGTCAAGATCTCCTGGTTATGCCCCATTTCCCGGGTGTTTGCAAGTAAACACCCTAACGGGGTTGTCACAAAGGTGAAAGCCATTGGGAGGGGGAAAACACAAGTGAGACGGGTATCATCATTGAGGTACCATATTCCCTTCCTTGACCAATTTTATGTAAATATTTACAAACTCAATGCATATGTCATGAATGCAACTAAAACATATATACAAGTTATGAAAATGCTCTAACAACTACATGCAACAATTATGAACTAAACATGCAACAAGATGCTAAGCCTAACACCACATCAACACACAACCACAAGTTCCAAAAAGGAACATCCTCATCAACATAGCCCGTCTTCCTCCATATGAATATATACAAAAGAAAAGGAAAGGTAAAGGAGAAGAGATTAGAAGGATTATACCAAGCAGTCTTCTAGTCTCCTAATGCCTCCAGTGCTCCGAGTGTGCCTATGCCACTTGTTAGACAAACATATATATACAATGCATATATTTTTGAAAATTTTGAAAATTTTCAAATTTTTAGGGTTTTTGTGAATTTTTTCAATATTTACAAATATATACAAATATCTACAAAGTGGATATTTCCCTCCTCATACTTAAGATTCACGTCATCCTCGATGGGACTAATATAGGGAGAAGAATGGGAAAAATAAAGAACATATGGGCATTTCCTCCTCACACTTATTTATTATCATATGGGAGAAAATTGAAATTAGAAACATGTTTTTGGAAGTGTTTGGTTTTTCAAATTTTTAGTGAGTTTTTGAATAAAGGGATGCAATGAATGAGCTAACTAATTGCTATATAAAATACGATACAACTTAAACAATATGAATATAAATAAGCTAAATGCAAATGGAGTCTAACATATATTACGAATGTTAACAAATGAATGGCTGAATGCATGATTTGGGAGAGCTAATTTAAATTAACTCTCATGTCACTAAATGCAAATGCAGCGAAAATGCAATTAAAGCAAGGGAAGAGTATATATACAATGCGGTGGTTCTTTGAGAACTACACCAAACCCCTTCATCAAGGAGGCTTTAGTCAACCGGGATCCCTCTCTTGTAATCCTGCTATCCCTTTATCAACTTCAAACTTTCCCAAGATACAAGAATTTCCAAGTTTAGACAACATTTCATGTACACCATTCATTGCATGATGTACTGCCAACCATTTCCGGGCCTTCTTCTTCAAGCTTCTTCTTGTCATGGACAAGAACTTCTTCATTTTAAAGGCTATGATCACATTTCCTTTTTCCTTTCACCTTCTTTCTCCATCTTTTTGGTTTCTTCTTCTCAATTCTTGGCTTTGTCTTTTGAGGGGTATTGGTGCTAAAATCAAATTCGGGAGGGAGGACATTTGGGTGATCCTCTCCACCCTCAAGTTTCAACTTCTCTTTGCCTTTTTTATCTTCTACCATCAATATTTCACCTTCTCCTTTTTCATAAATCTTCTTTGGGGTCTCTTGGGCTAGAAGGTAGTCAAGCATCTCCACATTTATCATGTCATTAACCATTGACTTTTTCAAAGCAACTGGTAACTTGAATTCAACAATCTAATCTCCAACATTAAAGGATAACCTTCCTTTTGCATATTGATGATAACTCCTCCCGTAATCAATAATGGTCTACCAAGTATTATGTGGGAGCTTTTGCCCACAAATATGTCCATCACCACAAAGTCGGTGGGAATGGATAGAGTTCCCACCTAAACAACCATGTCCCTAAGGACTCCAATTGGGGATTTAATCATCCCATTAACAAGCTTGATGGTTATAGAAGTGCGAGCTAAACTTTTGAGTTCAAGTCTCTTCATAATGACAAGTGGTATGATGCTCACACTTGCCCCCAAATCACACAAGGCATTGTCAACCTTTTGGTTGCCAACGGTGCATGTGATAGAGAAGTTTCCGGGGTCATCTAGCTTGATGGGCACTTTACTTGATACAACTGAGCTACACTCTTCCTTGGAGACCACAAGTTCATGATCATTGATACTTTCTTTCTTTGAGGTAACTTCCGCTAGGAAGTTGGTGTAATGAGGCGTCTCTTCCGTGGATGAAAGGGTGGGTTTCATCTTTTTCACCAAGTTCATGAATGTCTCGCATTGGAGTCTTCATTCGCCACCTTCCCCTTTTGAGGAAAAGGTAGAGGTGGCACATATGGAACCTTAATCATGGGTTCCTCAAGAATTGCCTCACTCACCAACTTACAATCATTTTATTCTAAAGAGCTCTCCTCCAACATAACCATTTCTTCTTTTTCCCGGGTTGGTCTCAACTTTTATGCTCACATTTGGTGCTTCCTTTATTTCTTCAAGCACAAATTCTTCATCAATCTTACACATTTCCTCGGTTTACCAACATTAGGAGTGGTGGGTATTGTCATTATCTTCTCTCTTTTTTCCCAGTTGGCTTCAACTTTCAAATTTTCATCAAGAACCGTAATTATTTGCTCAAGCACAAAGTCATCTTCCATGCTCTTCCCTTTGGGTTCATTGTCAATGTTGAGAATTGTTGACATAATTGGGCTAACATTCTCCCTAGCTATCAAAAGAGGTGTTGTATTTAATGACTCTTTCTTCTTGATTTGGTGATGTATAAGGTCCTTCTTTTTCCACTTCAAATCCCAATATAATTGCATCCACTTCCCTTGCTTTCATTGGATCCCTTGGATTTTGCCCTTATCCTAGCAATCCACCCTGTGGCCTTATGGAGTTAGCAAGAGCTTGAGAAGCCGCTTGGGCTTCAAGGCTTATTTGAGAGGCGGAGAGGTTCTTCATGCCTTGTTGAGTTGAACTTGCCAAGTCTCCTATCATCTTAACCAAGTTGTCATATTTAGCATCATCCATGGAATTACTTGCTTGAGGTGGATCCTCTTGATTGAAAGGTTCGTTGGCAAGCGGAAGAGGAAAACCATATCCTTGATCTCTAGAGTTGGAAGTTTGGTTATTCCCTTGTTGCTGATATCCTTGGTTATACCCTTGATGTTACCCTTGATACCGTTGATTATTGTTGTAACCTTGTCCTTGCCCTTGATTTTGGCCTTGATATCTTCGATTGTTCCCTTGGTTGTTCTTGTTCCATTGATTAAATTCTTGATTGTGATTGTTTAAACCTTGATTTTGCCCTTGGTTGGTGTGGACATGGACCACCCGTGCCGCGCGCACCCGCGCGTTGGTTTCGAGGCAGCGACACTTCTCCCACGGAACCTTGGTTTGCCAAAGCACGTCATGGGCCATTACCGATTGGCGAGGCAGTGAAACCGGTTAAAGGTCGAATAAGCCTGCATTTGTGGAGTCGCCACCAATTTATTGTGGAAAAATTGGAAACCGTTCGAATACCTCGTGCCATGTCAAGACACAAAGTAATGACATGAACACTAAGAACTCGTTACCCTTAGCATTCCATGTCTAGAATGACTCTCGAGATGCCAATGGACACGGATGTCCAAAATAACCGGATTAAGGGTTGAGGGTACGTATTAGGAAGCTCTTTAATTCGAACACCTAATCCCGCCCGCCTCGATAGCGGCCACTACTAATGATTAGGGAAAATATTCATATTTGATATGTTGTCGATGTAATGCATGCAATGCAACAAACATAGATTAATCCTAGCATGTGGAATTAGACTATGTCGGTTAACAGGAAATTTAGCAAACAATTTGGTCGAAGTTGGAAGTTAGATTCAATACATGTGAATGCCATACAATTAAATCATACATAATAATAATTACGATAAACGGATTATAAAAATTAATATTATAATAATTACAAAGTTTGTTTGATCTACGTTAAAAGCACGCTCAAAGACGGAATTTCGAAGAAGAAAATAAAAGAAAAATAAAATATGAAAATACGTCAGATTAGAGGTGATAATACGAATAATAGTTAATTTAAACCGTAATCAGGAGCTACGTCAAAATGAGAAGAGTTTAGAGGCAGAAGGCAACTCAGAACAGACGCAGCAGACGTCTTCTGGAAGAGGCACATCACTTGTTGCGACTGTTCTTGAGTTGGGTTCTGACTGTGAAAGTCAGACCCGCGGATTGTTAATGTTTGTGAGTTATTTAATGTCAATTATTAGTATATAACTCGAGTAGAAGTGATTTAATCATATTACATGTATCTAAGATTGTCGTAAACTGAAAGAAAGAAAAACGAATTAAAACGAGGGTTTATAAATTATGGTTATTTACGATGTCGGAATCGATTTATATACAAGACTTGAATTAAAGACGGTTGAAAGAAAAAAGAGCAAAGCCTGAAGAATAAAGAGAAATATGTACAAAAGGCGAATTCCAGAGACTTGATAAGATTAAATCGAGTCTCAAAAATCCGGGTTTGAATTTATGACAAAAACTCGCAAATATTAATTATAAGGGATTTAAGCCGAAAAAGGTTGAAAAAAATATTTATAAAAACTAATTTGGAAATTATTAGGTGAAATAAAGGAAAGAACGAAGAAATAAAAATAAAAGGCAAAAGGAACAAACATCCGAAGAAGAAGAAGAAGAAGTGCAGCAACTGAAGGCAACCTCTGGAAGAGGCGTAGCAGATCCTGCGGCCTTTCCAGAAGGCGCATCAGTTGATGCGATTCTTTCCCACGTCGTTTCTCTGCTGTTTCCGTCAAAGGGTTTTAAAAAGTGATTAAAAAACGGTTTTGAGCATGCTTATGACATAAATCCTTACATTGATTATAATATAGAAAATAAATACAGAATTAAGATGGGATTTTACACCCTCAGACTTAGATGTTAGCGCCGCGAGATTTATCTAAATCGGTTTTTAGTGGTAACTCGACTCGATCTATGCAAATATGAAAGTGCCCTTGAAAAAGGCTTTAGAACAAATTAATTTAATTGATTGTGTAGTGGTCAAATTGGTCGGTCATGCAAACGTGACTGGTACTCAGAATGATCTGAGCTTATATGATCGATTGATCAAGCACGTAGGCGTCGAAAGGCAATAACGTGGTCTTAGAATGCAAATGGAGAAGAGAAGGGCGGACACTCGAGTGAAAAATATGTGAGGCGAAGGCCTCTATTTATACTAAACATATTGAGGAATTATGGTAAGGGTAGAATTTGGAAAGAAATAGGAAAAAAGATCCGGAAACAACTGACTTAGGTTGAAACACGGAAACTTGGACGAAAAGAAAGCCTTGAGAAAAGGCGCAGCAGTTGTTGTGACCGTCAGAAGAGGCGCAGCACTTACTGCGTCCTTTCTCGGGTAGTATTCTTCTGCGCAAGGAAACGCGTTTGACAGCCTGTCGTATTTTAGGCATAACTTTCTCTACAAGACTCGGATTAAGGTGATTTCGGTGGCCTTGGAAAGCGAAGAAAAGATCTAGAACTTTCTGTGAAATAGGCCAGACCCAAAAAAGTTATTATCACCTCGTAAAACGGGCCTAAATGTCGGGTTGTCATTTTAGCTAAATGAAATGCACATTTTGTAATGTAAACTTTAAGTTTAGCCCAAAGAAGTGACATGGGACTCAAAATGAGATATACTCATAACATTTTATGACATCTTAACCTTAGGTAGACAAGCACATTGCTTTTTGACTCGGGATTTGACGATTTTAGGAAATGAAGACGGTTTTTGACCGGGACTCCAAATGTACTCTAATTATTGCCAAAATTACCGTAATGACACCTAGATGACAACCAAGGGCTAGACACAAGTGTACGAGTTACCTTTTATTAACCGAGTTACAAACGTCATAAAATCGCGACATATGCTAAACATGCGGCCCAATCATCACTAGGTGTTTGGCGAGAGGTGTAGAAATGAGGTGTCTACAGAGCCTCCCCTTTGACTGGGGCTTGGACAAGGCAAAAGTCAAAGTATAGCCCTCAGGTCAATCGAAGATTACAACATGAAGACTATCGCGACGCGAGGCGGCTCAAGGGGTCTGAGCCCAGGACCTGTCGTCGGGAACATTTTAGAGCCTGTCGACTTCCGGGGAGGGTCGTTTAAAGTCCATTAGACTACGTAAAGCAGCTCGCCAGCCATAAGAAGAAACCATACCTGAGACACCTGATAGTCTAAGTTTAACCTCGCAAGTGAACGATACGCTGCACTAGTAAGGGTCGAACACGAGGAGCAAATTAGATTACTAATCGTTACGTTCAATGGTTTAGCTAAGTCTAAATAGAGCAAGGTTGATGTAATATCTATCAACTAGGCTAAGTAACAAGCAATAAATAAACTAAACAATGCTAAGATCAAGAAACAAGTAATATGATACGAGTTTTAATTAATAAGGAAAGGCCTAGCACGTGGTAAGGTCATTAACAATTCGTAGGTAACACATTTATCCCGTAAATTTATTGTCTAAGGAAAGCTAGGTGGGGGAAAACGCCTCTAATTCGCTATAGTAACTTTCTCCCGGACTCATACTAAGACACTAGGATTCCCGACTCACCTCCCTCCCGAGCTCGCGACTCGGACCTCTCCTAAGCAAGGCTGTAGGACCCAAAAATGTGCACCATTGTCAAAATCCCTGACCCAAGGCTAGAAGGCACTAAGTACGCGATAAATTCCCGGGTTTTCTAACCCTTTTTCCCAAAGGTGAATGTCAACCTGGTTCCTCAAAGGCACCCTCTCATGGTTCTCCCTCCCGGGTTCAACCTTGATTGGCAAGAGATGTAAAAGGGTGGTCAACTAAGCACCTAACCAATTTCCATTGGTGGACAATGGTACCAAACCAACCAAAAACCTCAATTTACAACACTAACAAGTCAACCCCATTGATAAACCCCGCTAATTTCCCTTTTGACAACAAACTAGATAGAATCAAGCATGTTAACTACTCATGTAGGACCCAACCACACCCTAGCAAGGATACTACTCACTAATCATAGTTGTTTTAGCAAGACAACAAATAAAGGGGGCAACTTTCACAATAAACATGATGATTAATTGATTTCTACTATTAAAAATGCAATTGGCAACAATTAAGATGATAATAAACTAATTAAACAAAGATTAAGATAAGTAAATGTAAAAAGGAACAAACTTTGTCACAACTATTCAAAGATTCAAACTTTACTAGAGCAACAATATGAAACAACATGAACAAGATGAATAAGAGAGAGAAAATTCTATTCTAGCAACAAATAAGAGGAATTCAAGCGTAAACAAGGAAGTGAATGTAAACAAATGAACTAAAAGGAAAGGGAGAGAAATTGAAATATACCAACAACAAGAACAATGGAGAAAGCAATGAAGAAACTTGATGAAAGGAAGTTTGAATCTTGTAAATTGATTGAAGGATTGTCACAAATTACAAGGATTAATTTTCTTTCTCTCACTAAGGGTTGTTATATGAAGGTAGATAGATGAAAAATCTGAAATTTGAGCTTATATACTAGGTTACAAATAAAGTAAAACGACCAAAAACAATGTCGTTTAGGCTAACAAGAGTATTTCGCAAATCTGGAGCTGAGCACTGTTGAGATGAGATTAGCACGGTCAGGAAGGCACGGTTACACCTTCCCTGATCATGGTGCGCACCGTGGAGATGAGTAACACACGGTGAGCAAGGCACTGTCACTTCTTTCCTAAAGGCCGTGCGCACCAACGGATGAGATCCATGCTAGACTCCGCCTTTTCTTCTCTTGGGCCTTTCATTCGGTCTTTGGTTGGACTATTGGTCATGTGCTTGGCATATGGGCCTCTCTTAGTGGGTGTAGTGTTGCCATATCGTCATTTTTCCTACAAAAGTCAACAAACACAACCAAAACCGAACCGAGTATCCAATAGACGGGTTTTGAGCAAAATAGGTAATTAAGACATGAGAATGCATGTAAATGAGCTATGAGCAAAGGTTCATGGGCATAGAAAGAGCGTAAATAATGGAATTATCAAATCTCCCCACACTAAGCCTTTACTCGTCCTCGAGTAAATAAAATATGCTCAAAACTAGACAAAAGGAAGACTCTTATTGGGTAAGCGGAATGCACAATATAAGAAATACTCACCATTATTCAAATTAATAAGCCGAATGAGTATTAGCGCACTCAACGCCATTTCAACTCACGTAGTTGTGCTTATGAGGTAAAGCATGACTCGTAAGGCAAGTAGGGTCTTGCAAGAAAAATGCAATGCAACCATTCATTTATGAACATGAAACTTTTAAAAATTGCAAGCATATTTCAAAAAGGTGACTCGCCTTCCTCATCTAAGCGGTCAAGTCCACAATTTAGACAAAAAAATTGAAAATGAGAAATACCGTCTCAAAGTAATAACAAGATGCTAATTCCCTAGATCAAGCTCAACCCAAACAATGTGACATAAAAAAGATTGCCGAAGAAACAAATTCTAAGGCGGGAAAGGGGGAGAAACTAGCCAAATTCTCCAAGTTCTATATGACACAACGCAAGATTCAACCATAAAACCAAGCCTTCGACCATGGACAGGCCTAAATACCAATTTTCTCACGGTTTTCACTCGTCGCTCATGTGAATTTCGGGTGATATTTGTGCAAAATTTAAACATCACTCTCCTACTACGACTCGTGAAAAGGCGCCCGCAATCTAATATGGTATCTCATCCTATAATCGCGTTAAAAATGCAAAAATAGAAAATGTACAAGCAAGAGGAAAAAGGTCACAATAGGGTTAGGGAGAAGGTCGAAATGGGGTTGGTGCAAGCACCATTATGTATTATGTAGAGTTTAATAACAAGAGTTGTCAAAATACCGTTTCCCGACTTTACAACAACTGGGCCACGTCTATACCCTAACAAGGATTTGATTTCCAAAACCATGCAAAAATTGTATAAACCCGACATACCTTGAAAAAAGATAAAAATCATTACTAGCTCTTCATCCCGGACTTTATTACAACTAAAGAGCAACGTCTACACCCTAACAAAGAATTGGTTTCCCGAATTCAAGCAAAAATTGTGTAAACTCGACTCACTTTGGAAAAACATCATTTTTGACCTTTTTATTCGGCAACGCCTTTTTCTACCCCTTCAATGATGTACAAGGGGAGTGTAATACTATGGTTTTATGTATCTATGGGTACTCTATCGAGTGGGGCTTACTCTGTCGAGTAAGTAGTTTTCAACGCAATACAGTAGGCTGACTGTAGGGTACTCGATCGAGTAAGTTGGGGACTCGATCAAGTAAGGGCCACTCGATCGAGTAAGTGTGTTTTACGGGTTGATTAGCCGAGTTTTTTTAATGATGTAAAGTTAATATAAAAGGGTGGCCGTCACTATTCTTAATCACTGTTAACCTTTCTAAAAACCTTTTTAAGAAAAAGAGAAGTTACGTAGTTCGTGTTCTTTGCATTGTCAACAAATCCCAAGGCTAGGAGTGTCGGATTGCATCGTTCTTTACGCCGTTGTGATCGTTGTGTCGAGAGTAAGCTTTTATATAATTTATGTTGTGTTTCGTTAAGTTTCTTTAAAACCCTATTCGGATATTGTTGGGGGGGTTTTTGGGTGATTTGTATGGTTGTGTGGTAATTGAATGTATGCATGTTATAGGAGGAGGATCTGTTAAGGAAAGATTCTGATTAGCGGCTAGGCCATCTGTGGTGTTTGCATTCCAGGTAGGGTTTCCCTACTCAATATTGGTTACATAGTATTGTTGGTGATTGTTGTTGTTGTTGATTGTTTATCATATCGGTATTGGTTTGGTGATTGTTGATTGTATTGTTGGTTGCATAATTTCCTGTGGTCTTCGGGGTGCGTCCCTGGCTGAGTGGAGTCACTTGCGGGAGTGGCTTCACGCCCTTGATTCGCCTTCTGTGGAACCCGCCATAAAAGGGATGTGCACATTAATGAACATGGGTTTATTACTCGATGGAGATGAGCGGGGCTTATGTGGGAACGTCTGTGGTCCCCCACTGGCGGCGAGGAGTACTTATTGCGATGAGTACTCTGGCAGGGCTAAACACTTTAGTGTGTAGTCAGGTGTGTGGATATGAGTTGGAGTTGTGGAGATTGAGTTGTGCTGATTGAGTTGTTTGTAATACTGTTTCGTTGCAGCTGTTGTTTTATGTAATCAGTACTGACCCCGTTTAATTGTTTTAAAAACTATGGTGATCCATTCGGGGATGGTGAGCAGTTGTTGAGCAGGTATGATGACTTACGCGAGGGATAGCTGGGATGGAGTCATCACGTGGTCTAGAGTCTTCCCTGTGTCTCGAACTAGTTGTTTTAGTCATTTGGATTTTGAGAACAATTGTACTTCTTTTTAGCAGTTTTGGATTTTGGGTTTGTATCACTTAAACTTTATTATTACTTAAGTACGTTTTGTTATTCTCCATTTGATTATCATTTCCTCGGGTAACCGAGATGGTAGCGTTCTCATACCTTAAGTGGTCCTGGTAAGGCACTTGGAGTATGAGGGTGTTACAAAGTGGTATGAGAGAGACGATCTTGAAACATGTAACCAATGAACCTAATGAACATAGGGAGTCAAACTAAAATGAACCCGGGTAGGAGTTGTAGGAGCTAATGCAAAGACTTGGGAGACGTCCTAAAGTCGCGAACTCTCCTTACAACTTTGAACCGGTCACTATGGGGTTTGTGTCGGGATTGCTATGTGTTTATCTTGTGTTGTGTATTTATATCGTAATGCGTTGTGTGAATTGGTGGATGCATGCATGTGGAGGATAGGAGATGTGTGGTGGAAGATGGTGATGATATGATTATATATGTCGTTGATTGAATACGTGAACTGCATGATAGATGGTTTATAACTTGGCTTATTAGGAGCATGAAAAGGAAGTTATTGGTGTTTGTGTGTGTGTGTGTGTGTATATATATATATATATATATATATATATATATATATATATATATATATGTTTGTTTGTCGTTTTGCATAAAGTATAGTTGGTTGGAAAGTGTTGAGATAAGCATGCGGGTAGTATACGAGTCAGCATGACTCGATCGAGTGGGGGGCACTCGATCGAGTGGGTGTAACTCAATCGAGTAGGTAGTTTTTCGTTTCTGGGCAGTAGTTTGTTTTTGGGCACTCGATCGAGTAAGATAGGGCACTCGATCGAGTGGGGTCAACTCGATCGAGTGGGAAGTTGGCTCGATCGATTACGTTTTTGGTGCTTTCTGGTCATGTTCTGGAGTCGAGCCACTCGATCGAGTAAATGGGCAACTCGATCGAGTGGCCTCAACTCGATCGAGTGGGTTGTGGCACTCAATCGAGTAGGTGTTGTACATGTCATTTTCATGTTTTGAGATATGGGATGCGTGTTCATGTTTACCTTTTCTTATATAGATTCAAGATACCGCCAAAGAGAACCGCGTTGTATGCCAGGGTAGAGAACATGAGTATAGATGAGATTGTTAAGATGTTGGAACACCAAGATGCTCTTACAGAGGCTTTAAAGAAAGTTGGGAAAGATAAAGAGGCGGGGCCTGATCACTCCAAAATAAGTATACATATAGCGAGGTTCAATCCCAAAGAGTACATGGGGACTAGGGCGCCAATCCTGCTGGATAATTGGCATAGATAGATGGAGAACATACTTAATCTGGTTCATTGCCCAGAGGAACTTCGAGTGGAACAAGTTGCGTTCTACTTGAGGGAAGCAGTTGATAAGTGGTAGGATAAGGTTAAGGTGAGTGCTAAGGACTTATATGTGAAACAGGGGCTACCTGCTATACCATGGGATGAGTTTATGAGGGCTATGAGGCGGGAGTTTGTACCTGAGCATGTGCGTAGTAAGCTGAGAGAGGAGTTTGATGACTTTAAGATGACTTCTGACATAACAGTTGATGAGTACTACCATAAGTTCAACGAGAAATCTAGGTATGCAGAGGACATGGGGCTGAACCAAGAGAACTTGGCCTTGAGATTTGAGAAGGGGTTGACACCCAAGATCATGGAGAAGTTGCCGGTAGGGGTCCTTACAGATGTTAAAGAGGTGTATGAGCGTGCTGGGAGAGCTGAGAGGTTAGTTGAGATGGCTAAGGAGAGCCGAGAGAGAGCTTCTGAGAAGAGGAAGGCTGAGAGTGAGGGTGGTGGTCAGTCTAGTCATAAGAGGGGCGGCCATAACCAGGTGAGAGCTTACTCTTCGGGGTCGGGGTTCAGTGGTGGAGCTTCTTATGGGCGTGGCCATGGTGGTGGTGGTAGCAGTTGGAGTTTGTCTTGCTTCAACTGTGGCGGTATGAGTCACAAGAGGCATGAGTGTACTAGTGCTGTGAGGGGGGGTTTCTAGAGACCGTCACAGGGGAGTTTCTCTCAGGGTCCTTCTCAGAGCTATGCCAGCAACACGCCGGCTGGGTCGTGGAATAACCGGGGTGGTCAGAGTAACAACAATGGTGGGGCTAACCGCAATAGCGGTAATTCATATCAGAAACCGCTGACGAACAACAACAACCAGGGGTCGGCTGCTAAGCCGTCTACTTCAGCTAGTACTGTCCAGGGAGGTGGGCAGAAGACCGGTGGTAAGCTGTTTATGATGGAGAAGAAAGCAGCTGAAGATGATGCTCACATTATCACGGGTACTTTTCTTGTTAATGGAGTCTTTACCTTTGTTTTGTTTGATTCGGGGGCGTCATAGTCGTTTGTATCATTGAGTCATGCTAAGCTTTTGGGTATGAGTGAGTATGAGTCTGTAAAAGAGGAAGTTTTTATACCGTTGGGTGAGTCTGTATCTTGTAGGCGGTTGTATAGAGGTGTGTCTATGATAGTTTGGCAGGTTGACCTACCAGTGGACTTGTTAGAGTTTTCTTTGGAGGGTTTTGAGATGATAGTTGGTATGGACTGGTTGCGTAAGTAAAAGGCTAAGATAGCTTGTCATCAAAAGAGGGTTTCTTTGAGAGGTCCTAAGGGGATTAGTGTGTCTTATCGTGGGTTTGTTGTCAAACCCAAAGTCAAGTTGATTGTAGCAGTGACCTTGAAGCCTTACCTGAGGAAGGGATGTCCGTTGATATTATGCCATGTGAGAGACCATAGTATGGAGAGTCCGACAGTTGAGTAGATACCAGTGGTGGGAGAGTTTCCATATGTCTTCCCAGATGAGATACCGGGTTTGCCACCGAAGCGGGAGATAGATTTCAGTGTTGAGTTGAAACCGGGGACGGGGCCAATCTCTAAGGCACCATACCGCATGGGTCATAAGGAGTTGGAGGAGCTGAAGAAGCAACTGGATGATCTGATTGAGAAGGGATACATTAGACCTAGTGTATCACCGTGGGGAGCACCAGTCTTGTTTGTGAAAAAGAAAGATGGGAGTTTGAGGTTATGCATCGATTATAGGGAGCTGAACAGAGTTACAGTGAAGAACAAGTATCCTTTGCCAAGGATAGATGATTTATTTGATCATTTTAACGGTGCAGCGGTCTTTTCTAAGATTGATTTGAGGTCGGGTTATCATCAGGTGAAGATTCGGGAGGAGGACATACCGAAGACAGCTTTTACATCGAGGTATGGTCACTATGAGTATGTTGTGATGCCGTTTGGGTTGTCTAATGCACTAGCAGTGTTTATGGATTTGATGAACCGGGTCTTCAGTCAGTTTTTGGATCAGTTTGTTGTGGTCTTTATCGATGATATCTTAGTCTACTCTAAGACTAAGGAGGAGCATGAGGAGTATTTGCGGATAGTGTTGCAGACTTTGCGAGACAATCAGCTGTATACAAAGTTGTCTAAGTGTGAGTTCTAGTAAGAGGAGGTTGCTTTTCTGGGGCATGTGATTTCAAAGAAGGGTGTTGCTGTGGATCCTGCAAATATAGAAGCAGTTACTCGGTGGGAAGCACCTAAGAATGTGGCAGAGATCAGGAGTTTCTTGGATTTGGCAGGGTACTATCGACGGTTTGTGAAAAACTTTTCCAAGATAGCTAGACCTATGACAACTTTGATGAGGAAAGAAAACAGGTTTTGTTGGGATGAAAGTTGTGAGACGGCGTTCCAAACATTAAAAGAGTGTTTGACCACAGCTCCAATCTTGGCATTATCTGAAGGGAGTGAGAACTTTGAAGTGTACACAGATGCTTCAAAGAATGGGTTGGGTTGTGTGTTGATGCAGAGCGGGAAAGTGATTGCCTATGCTTCTAGGCAATTGAAGCCTTATGAGGAGAACTATCCGACACATGATCTAGAGTTGGGTGCGGTTGTGTTTGCTCTCAAGATTTAGAGGCACTATCTTTATGGGGCGACCTTTAAGGTGTTTTCAGATCACAAGAGTCTCAAGTACATCTTCACTCAAAAGGAGTTGAACATGAGATAGAGGAGCTGGATGGAGTTGATTGGGATTATGACATGGATATTATATACCATGAAGGGAAAGCTAATGTGGTTGCAGATCCCTTGAGCAGGAAGAGTGTGCATTCTCTACGCACAGTTATGTCTTTGATGAGGTTGAGAGATGAGGTGGGGAAAGATGGGGATACATATGATACAGAAAGGGAATGCTAGAAGAGATTTGACAGTAGAGCCAGACCTTTATGATGATATTCGCAGGAACGGGCTTTGGATCCCAAGATTGAGGAGTGGAGAGCTGGAGTAGAGAAAGGGACAGTGTCTCGATTCTCTATTCATACAGATGGCAGTGTGAGATTTGAAGGGAGATGGTGTGTTCCTAGTGATGAGGAGTTGAGAAAGATAATCATGACAGAGGCTCATTGCACACCATATTCGGTACATCCAGGCGGTGACAAATTATATAAAGATTTGAAGAAGACTTTCTGGTGGCCTGGGATGAAGAAGGAAACAGCTGAGTTTGTAACTCGTTGTTTGACATGTCAAAGAGTTAAAGGGGAGCAGCGACGACCAAAAGGTAAGATTCAGTCTCTTGAGGTACCTGAGTGGAAGTGGGAGTCCATTTCTATGGATTTTATCGTGGGTTTGCCGAGGAGTCAACAGGGTAATAACATGATATGGGTTATAGTTGACCGTCTGACTAAGTTAGCTCACTTTGTGCCGATGAAAGATACTTGGACCAAGATACAGTTAGCTTTGGCTTATAGGAAGCATGTGGTTCGTTTGCATGGGGTGCCTAAAGATATAGTGTCCGATAAAGATACGAGGTTCATATCATGGTTTTGGAAAGAGTTGCAGGAGATGATGGGGACTACTTTAAAGATGAGTACTGCATTTCATCCCGCGACAGATGGCCAGACAGAGAGGACCATCAAGACTTTAGAGGACATGTTGCGAGCTTGTGTTATGGATTTTGGTGGTAGCTGGGAGGAAAGGTTAGATTTGATTGAGTTTTCTTATAATAACAGCTATCACACAAGTATAGGCATGGCACCGTCACGGCTTTTGATAGTAGCTTTTGTCGCCTAAGCCTATCAAACAAATTAACCGTACAACCAAACTATGTAGTAGGGAAGTAGGGTGTCGAATCCACAAGGATGATGTGTTAGAAATGGGTTATAAGTCTCGGTCTTTGTTTTAGTCTAGTTGGTCAAGAAGATTGGAATGATTTCTATGCTAAATTCTAAGTTAAGGACATGAAATAAATGAGCAAGTAAATAAACGAGGAAGTTAAACACAATGAGAAAAGACTAGGGTGTCGGGGTCACCCAAGTAGGAGGGGTCTAGTCTAAGTCGATATATAAGATAGAAAGAAGCTAAGAATATAGGTGGTTATCTAGGGAGAGTCTTAACCTCTCGGTCTAAGAAATCCTTTGGGTCGGATCTAGTTAGCTCTAGCCCTTTGTTAGATCGGTTCCTAATAAAAACAAGCAATCAATTAGCCAATCTCAAGCTCTCGCTTCAAAGGATAACCAATATGGAGAGTAGAAGACTCAAATTCTCACTTGAGCATTTCTACAAACACTTGGCATGCATGAGATTATAGACAAGTTACCCCTAACAATTAGCATTCAAATAAGACTCAAATCCCATTAATCCCACAAGAGCTTCTCCTTAACCATAGACATACACTATTCAAACATATTAATGGAAATAGAAGCAAAGGATGAACAAATTAACAAGTAATTAACAAGAACAAACATGATGTAAAAACAAGTAATTAAGCAACCTATAAACATGTAAATAATTGAGAGGAAGAGGAATTAAGAGAAGGATTACACCAATCTTAATTAAAGGAGAAAACTTGGTTGAAAATAACAAGGAATGAATCTCTTCCTTCAAAGAATAACAACCCACTAATCTAAATGTAAACTATTGATAGTTGTATAAATTTCATAAACTAAAGAGGAATTGAAGATTAACTAAATAAAGATTAAAACTTGATTAAAGGAGTAATTGATAGATTAGATAAAATAGTTAGGGTTCTTAAATATTTGAGGGAATAATAGACACTAATTTTATAATCTAATTTAGTGTCTAATGTAAGATGTGCTAATGTGTAGTGGAATGTCTAATACAAAATGAGAGAGAGCCTCATATAGCCTTCAATTACAAGTTTAATTATACTAATAATAATAATCTCATAATCATAAGAATAATACTAACTAATACTAATAAGAGTACTAACTAATACTAATAATAAAAATAAAAATAATAATTAATAAAGACCACTAATAGTAATGATACTAGTAATCATGATAGTAATGATCACCTAATACGCATGCCCAAACACGCATAGAAAAAACAGAGCAAAACGCGACAAGGAACTTCTGCCGGTCCACCGGCGGCCGTGAAAGGAGCCGGCAGCGAGAACTGTGAATATTGGTCATGGAATTCGTGGCTTGTGTTGGCAGCCGTCTAGGCGGCAGCCGGGCAACTAGTAGAGGGAGCACGAACTTGTTTGCGCGAGTTCGAACGAGAAGAAGGGTGTGGGAGCCGGCACACCAGCTTCCGGTTGTCATGACGAATGCGATAACTTTAGAAATGGCGTTGGTTTGTGTATTGTTTGCCGGTGGAGGGTGGCGGTAGCCGGGGCACCGGCTAAGGAACAGGGGAATTGTGTTGTTTGTCGAGGGGTATACGGGAGGCTATGGCAGCTGGTGTGGTTGTCCATGCTGGTTGTCGGAGGTTGGTTAGTGATGGTGGATGTCAGGGGTGGTTAGTGGTGGTCGTAGGTGAGGTCCACGGTGGCTGGAGGTGGCTGTTGTGGGTGGTTGAAAGATGGGTGCAAGAGATGGGTGTTGTTTGTGTTGTTTATGGACGGGGGTGGAAGGAGAGGTCATGGTGGCTGTTGCGGTGGTGCACGGTGGCAGTGGATGGTTATTTTGTGATGGTGGAAGTGAGGGGAGGTCATAGGTGGTGAGTGGTGGATGTAGCGGTGGCCGGAGGTGGCCAAACAAGCTCAGTAAAGACCGTCACAAGATTGAGTTATAACTTGTTTTATTCGTATTATTCTCCATACTTAGCTTTTTTTTTTTTTTTTTTTTTTTTTTTTTTGGCAGCAGTAAATAAAGGTATACCTACATAAAGTTCGGGCAAACAACGGCCATATTACACATGCAAGTAACCATCACTACGATACAAATATTAAAACCTAGCAAAAGACCATGTCGGATAGAAACATCAAGTTGGTGGAGTACGAAAAAGTGGACGCAAGTCTCCTTATCGACGTTGTGCGAGCAGCTAACATCTCCTGAAAGCCTCCGATGCATGTGAGATGCGGAGTGACGAGGGCGTGGTGCACTTACGCCACAAGAGCGTAGAAAGAGATGGTGGATGACAGACAAAAAGCTGTATCCGATGGAGCATGGGCTCCTACACCAAGGCAAACGAACTCTACAGTCACACGAACGACGGATCAACAAACCCAGCACGTACACAAACCACATCAAAGGATTCCCTGTGACCAAGTTTCTGTCCATAATTGCTATAAAGCGCCGTCGACTGACAAATCCAACCCGAACCAGACACCGATCTTCATAAAACCGATTTATTATACCTAGAAGCTCCCCAAGGATAAAGGGACAGGACACCCTAAACATCCATGAAGAGACAACAATAGCGATAACCAACACCCCGAGGAAGGGACAGGACACCCTAATCATACTCGAAATGCGGCTAGACTTATTTGAAAAAACGATAAACAGAAAATCACCATCAAACAGAAAAGAAAACCACCACATCCGTACCAACCACAAACATAGCCACTTCCAACTCCACCCTACCCAACACATCTCAACCAAAAAAGCCCCGACCGACCCCAAGAACTCACACCACCCAAGAAACGGACGGACACAGCAAAAGAACGACACAGAAAAAAAACAGGCCACCAAGAAAACCAGCAAAGGACACCCAATTTCACCAATCGAAACCTCCCAGGACCACCGCCTTACATGCAAAACCACCTACACAGCCACCCAGACCAAAGGACCAATTGGTGGGGGAAATGGGGGGATCACCAATCGGTCCCAAACTGACCCGTAAAGAACATTGACGACAAAAAACAAGGGATCAATTGGTGGGGGAAATGGGGGGATCACCAATCGTCCCAAACAAACCCAAAGAGCTATGCTCTAAGAAACCCAAGACTAAGAACCGATTGGTGGGGGAAATGGGGGGATCACCAACCGGTCCCTAACCGTCCCAAAAAGCAACAACTCGACACAACAAGAAACAGGCCAATCAGCAAAACAACCCACTGACACAAGCTAAAGATGACGGAAAACCGCCATACAAACCAACCCGAGACATACCACGGAAAGGGAGGAGAGGTGCATGTAAGATTTCTCAGCGACAGGACGAGGAACGACGGGACGGGAGCCCCATGGTCGAGACGGCAACCACGAACAGCCCAAACACACAAAAATCCGTCACAAATCATAGGGGTGAGAACCAAAAAGGATCATAGAAGGGGGGAGATGTGGGGGATCGCCGGATAAGGGCCATAGGATGACCCCATCACCGGCGATCGGATAGGGGAAGAGGAGGGAATGTGTGGTTGATGGAGGTGGCGGCGCAAGGAAGCTAGGGTTTTTTGTTTTTTTTTTGTTTTAGAGAGAGGAGGGAGCGTTTAGAGAGAGAGGGTAATCCACAAAAAGGGGAACTGTAAGCTCCTCCATACTTAGCTTATTTTCACAACTTCATCATTTATTCTTTAGCTTATTTTCACAACTCCGTCATTTATTCTTCACAATCCCGTCTTGCACTTCCGCCTCACTTTCCCGTCTCACCTGCGTATAATATTAATAAAATAATAATAATACTAATATTATATATAAATATAATTAATTATTAATTATAACTAATATAAATAATTATTATAAATTAGTAAATAAATGAGCTTTTTAGACATTTAAGCACACAAAATCGAGTCGGAATAAGGTAATAAGATGGGGCTAAATCGTCCTAAATTAGGACGATATCAAATATCCCCACACTTAAACCGTACCCGTCCTCGAGTAAGCTCATTTAAACTAATCCACGACCCATAATATAAATGATTAGCTAAACTAATAATATCCGATGAAAGGCAATTAACGGGCCTTCTCCGTCCCTTTCCAACTCACATTGAAATACAATGAGGTATGTATTCCGATGCAAGGCAAGTGGGGGCTTGCGGAAAATTGGACACATCTTGACATGAAGCACATAACAAATAATAAGATGCATTAACAAAAGGAGTAGCCACTTCCTCATCAAGTGGCGGAGTAAACTAAAAGGGAACAAATATAAGAGCATACACTCCGTCACAAATACTAGTTCAACAAATCAATAAGGCTAAGAGGATGCCACTAAATCACCTCCAAATGTTGTTAAACTAGACTACTTTCTTCCTCAATTTCCAAATACTTTCGTCAAGAGCGATCAGATGTCGTAGAATGATGATCCCCATGATGCTAGTAGCATATGACATGACAAGTCTCGAGTTCTCTACAAAAGTAAAGGTCATGGATCGTCCCAAGCTCGACGACGTGGCTTAACGAAAAGGATTTTTGGGAATGAAATGCTCAAATCAATGTACAAAATCGGTAGATATGACTAGCATTCAAAATTTGACCTTATTCAACTTTTACATTTCAAAAATTTGACATGGGGTTTGTCCCTTCCGTGCTAATGTCCTTTGCTTTCGCCAATCGCTTATTAGGCAACCGGTTAACCTCTAGATAGTAGCTTTTCGGGATGATAGTAACTCTGTCTTTGGGCGGTTGAATTCAAAACCGTGTGGGGGCCCAATTTAATGGATCCCTCACCAAAGCACATCGAAGTGGTACGCCTCTATCAAAATGACTAAAATTCTCAACATTTCAACATTTCAAAACATTTGAGGTTTCCTTGACAATAAAACGTTTCCAGATAACAAAATCTTTGAAATGAGCACTTCAAACTTATTGATAGAAAGTATTTTTGGGTTGGCATGCCACAAAGTCAATCAAGGTCACCTAGACAAGTTAACCAAGTCCATATCACATCACGGGGTTTGATAGGTGTCTCACATGCAAACCCTTGACCAGGCTTTGGGTCATGGGTCGAAAGACACTAGTATGACATAATCTAGGGTGTTTTACATCCATTCTAGTAGGCGAAGTCTTAAGTTGAAAAAGTATTTGAAATGGCCTAATTGCTCTTGTCAAAGTTCCCAATTAGGCACTTTTCAAAACATTTCATCTAAATGCAACTATATGCAATGGATGCAACTAGTATATACATGTTATAATGCAAGTGCGACTATCAAGCTATATGTTAAGTAAACTAATGCAATCTAATCCTAGCAACACATAGGCACATATCCATCAAGTCCCAAAATATGGAACAGACTCCTCAACATGCAAAGCCCAACCTCCTCAATTATAAATAAGAGAAAAGAGAGGGAGAAAGGAGAAGAGATAGGAGCGATTATACCAAGCGTCTTCTAACTCCTTAGCATATGCCTCCGATATTCCAAATGTACCTATGCATTTTATTACGCAAACGACGATATATACAAGTTATGTTAGGGGAGTTTCCTCCCCACACGTATTCGTTTACATAAGGAAATGCAAATAAATGAAAGCATGTTTTTGTAATTTTTGAAAATTTTCAAGTTTTTTGGATTGTAAGGAATAAATCCCCTTCCCACACTTAAAATGTACATTGTCCTCAATGGACCAAGTGTAAGAAGGGGGATTAAAATCAAATAACATTTTTTTTTGGATTTTTCAAATATTTCCAAAGAAATAAAAATATAAATATATGCATAAAAGCTTGGGTTGCCTCCCAAGAAGTGCGGTTTGAGGATACCGCCAAACCTACAATCAAACACAACAAATAAGTGAGTCATTTAATCCCGTCAAAGATCTCATTAACTTGTCAAATGTACTAGACCAATCTTCAAGAAAGTGGTCATAATGCATCTTAAGAACCAAACAAGACCATTCATAAAACCAAGAGATAAGAATCCGACTAGTGAGAGACTTGTGAGGTAAGTAGTGAATTCCAAATATCTCATTATCACGCAAAGATTTGTCACTTGATTTCAAATTCACAAAAAGAGGATTAAAACTCATAAAGCCACTCAAAACATCACTCTCCCTTTTCAAACTTTCCTTAAGGGTGATGTCCATGTCTCCACCCTTAAGACTCTCCATCAAATCACTATCAAGTGACAAACCAAAATTCAAGGCAACCTCTACACTAGGATTATCACAATCCTCATCAATAACCATGAGTTCAAATGAAGGGGTAAGAGAAATAAGGTCAACACAATCAATGGAGGCAAGTGGTTCATCCTCAACATAATGGAAAGCCTCAAATTTCTCAAAAATTGGCTCTTCAAAATCATTAACAACATCCCATTCTTCATCAAGGTTATCAACAATAATGTCCAAGTTGGGAATACAAACATCCTCAAGGCAAGGGGTGCGTAATTCAATTTCCTCAAGAACACAATTCTCATTCTAATTTACCTCAAGAGAATCACAAGTTATACTTACACACTCCTCATCATAAGGTTCGTCAATAACCTCATATTCCTCATGAGAGCTCTTTCCCATGAAACCATCATCTACAAAAGGCGCATTCTTTTCATCAAATGTCACACTCTCTAAGTCAATCAAATAAAGGTCATTTGAATCACTCTCCATAAGAGAACAACTTGTATCAAGAAAATCATAATCATCATCAAACCTCATAAACTCCAACTCACTACCATTACTCGATATTTTAAAATTCATATTTTGAGGTGTGAGTTGGTATTTAAGAGGTGAAATTGAACAAGAAGAATAATGTGACAAGTGTTCATTAGATGGTGGCATAATATTGACATCATTTATTACATTCCAATTAAAAGGGGGTGGGGAATAAGCATATGAAGAGAAAACGTGAAGAGTATTCCTAGTCCACCACATGATCCACAAATTGATAAAAAATCATTCACACCACACATATTCATAGGAACGGAGGGAACATGATGGGATTGAACAATATGCACATCACCCAGAAGCAACAAGTCATCGTTCATAGTCAAATAATCATGTAAAGAATGTATATCCGGGTTGCCTCTAGCTTGTGGACCTCTCCTAGGTATCGCTCTATAAAATCCCCAATCCTCATCGGCTGTAGCCATTCTTTCAATCAAGTCATAAGCTTCTTTAACATTCAAATCATCAAATTTTCCTCTAGAAGTTATAATGATCAACTCTCTATTATATGGAAGTAAATTTTGAAAGAAGGTCGAAGTGGTTAGCCAAGAGGGGATTCCATGATGGGACAAGCACTCAAAAGCCCTTTAAACCTCTCCCAAGACTCGCTAAAACCCTCAAACTCACCTTATTGAAAGGTAAAAATGTCATGCCTAAACTTGAAAGTCTTAGAAGGTAGGAAGTATTTGTAAAGAAAGGCTTGAGCTAAATCATTCCAAGAAGAGAAGGTATTTGAAGGGTGCGAGTACAACCATTTTCTAGCTCCATCCTTAAGGCAAAATGGAAAAAGAAGAAGTTGTATGATTTCATTGGGCACTCCTTCCCGTCTCATAAGACCACACAAATGATCAAAAATGCTAAGATGTCCAAGAACATCCTCACTCTCAAGTCCATGAAATGCGTCCTGACCAAGTGACATAATAAACTCCGGATCAATATCAAAACCATGGCCTTTAAAAACTCCAATGTTAATTGGAGAATAAGAAAGCATAGGATCAGGTCTATTGTAGTCACCCATGGTCATTATTTGAGACATTATTGAATGCAAAATTCTAAATGCAAGACTCTTAATGCAAGTGACTAATTAATAACAACCAACTAAAGATGCAAGTATTGAACAAATAACATGTTTTTTTTTTTCAAATATTCATTTGTTTTGTTTTGTTTTTGTTTTAATGAAAAAGCAATAAAGTGACTAGTCCCCAAACTTAGACTAAGACTTATATCAATATGCACCATTCCCGGCAACGACGAAATTTTCTACTGAGTTTGTCGTACTCCTCGGTATGCAAACAGTATTTATAAACTCAATACCAAACTAATGAATGTAATAGGGTAAGGAGGTCGATCCACATAGATGGTGTATTAGAATGGATTATAAGTCTATGTCTTTGCTTTAGTCTAGTCGATCAATATTGAGAATGATGTTGGAAATATTCTAAAAGTAATTAAAACAAGAAATAAATGACCAACTAACAAGTAAACAATGAAAGTAGATATAAAATGACTAACTAAGGGAGTTAGGGGGATTAAGGGGATTAAGGGGATTCATGTATCTAATAGGGTTCTCAATGGGGTTTAAAGATTCATTAATCGATAAAGTATAAGTGCTAAAACAAGGTCTTAATACTCTCTCGAGTCACTAAGTACCCGACCACCTCATTACTCACTCTCGTGACGATAATAAGAAACGGTCTCACCCTAAATGCGCCTAATCAAGTCTCGGGTCTCCCACATCGACTCAGTAACAAGGTCAAATAACACTAATCGTCATTAGGGTTACACTACACATTAAAGTACCAAATAAGTTACAAATTAACACAAATGATTTAACGATTAACGATAATAATGACTACCCATTAAATAAAATCCAATTTAATATACTAATCCCTTCCCCCTGACAAATAATCTACTCTAACATAATTAAGGACACAATAATTAAGCTACCCACTAATAATAAATATGTAATAAACATAATTAAACTAAAAAAGTAACAAACTTGGATTGAATTAACAAGTAAGACTAACATAAATGATGAAATGAAAATGATAAGAACAATAGAAAAAGAGATGAGAAAATTATACCATATGAAAGGAGATTGCATAAATGGGATAGATCTATAACTTGAATACAAAAAAATTAAACCTAAGGAGGAAAAATAAGATGGGTTTTATTTTGGATACTATTTTCACCTACGGCTTTCTACTTTCTTTTTGCCATCTGTCTCAAATTGAGAGTCTCGGTCTTATATATGTTCTAAAATAAGAGGATAAAAATACTAAACAGCCCTCACTTAAGTGATCCTCCCTCTTTTGTTAGCAGGGGCAGAATCGTCATTGTAAGATTAGTGAAATTAGACAACCAAAACGCTGCATCGTACCAACACTTGGAACATTAAAAATCACATTGACAATCAGACTTGAGCTCGGGTAGAGATGCGTTGGAGCTCCGGCTAGTGCAACTGAGTTCGTCGGCAGAGGACAATGGTCGTTTGTGGTGGAGTTACGGTGGTGGCTCACCGCTGGTTGCAAATCAACTCGGTTTCGATTCTGAGTTCGAAATCGAATTAAATGCTACCAACAATGATGATAAGATGGAGTACGAATTGGTGGAGGCCGCTGTTGGTGCACGAATTGAATGGAGAACGTCAATTGAATGAGTAGGTGGTGGTCGATTGATGATGCACGGTGGTTGATGGTTGGTGAAGTGGGTTGATGCTGAACCTGATGGTGATCAGAATCGCAAGTGATTCGACGGCCATCTTGCCGCTGCTTTTGCTGCTCGGTGGTCGACATAGAATGACGGAGTTTCAGCTCCGTGGTGGTTGAAGTTGGCTCAGGGCCGGTTTGCAGGGCTGTTCATGAAGGTTTGATTCTGGTGGTGAATTTGTGGTGAGGGAGTCGGGTTTGCTGCTGGTTGGTGACGAATATGGTGGATTGATGATGGTGTCGAATGGTAAAGTTGTGGTGAATTAATGATGAAGATGAAATACGAAATGCAGGGGGTTTGATGATGAGTAGGTATTGACGGTTGGTGTGTTTGTGATGATGAGAGTCAACTGTTGACTTTCCACTTTGTTTTCTTGCCTTGACCCGTCTTTATTCTCTCGATCTCCGTATTAATCCGCCTTACCTACAAATTATATTTAATTGAATAATAGTAATAATACTAATATTATATATAATTAATTATTAATTATAACTAATTTTTATAAATTAGTAAACAAATGAGGTTTTTAGACATTTAAGCACACAAAATCGAGTCGGAATAAGGTAATAAGACGGGGCTAAATCATCCTAAATTAGGACGATATCAAATCTCCCCACATTTAAACCTTACTCGTCCTCGAGTAAGCTCATTTAAACTAAACCCTGACCCATAATATAAATGATTAGCTAAACTAATAATATCCAATGAAAGACAATTAACGGGCCTTCTCCGTCCCTTCAACTCACATTGAAATACAATGAGGTATGCATTCCAATGCAAGACAAGTGGGGGCTTGCGGAAAATTGGACACATCTTGACATGAAGCACATAACAAATACAAAGATGCATCAACAAAAGGAGTAGCCACTTCCTCATCAAGTGGCGGAGTCAACTAAAAGAGAACAAATATAAGAGCATATACTCCATCACAAATACTAGTTCAACAAATCACTAAGGCTAAGAAGATGGCACTAAATCACCTCCAAATGGTGTTAAACTAGACTACTTTTGTCCTCAATTTCCAAATACTTTCGTCAAGAGCGATCGGATGGCGTGGAATGATGATCCCCATGATGCTAGTAGCATATGACATGACAAGTCTCGAGTTCTCTATAAAAGTAAAGGTCATGGATCGTCCCAAGCTCGGCGATGTGGCTTAACAAAAAGGATTTTTTGGAATGAAATGCTCAAATCAATGTATAAAATGGGGGATATGACTAGCATTCAAATTTTCACCTTATTCAACTTTCACATTTCAAAAATTTGAGACGGGGTTTATCCCTTCCATGCTAATGTCCTTTGCTTTCGCCAATCGCTTATTAGGCAACCGGTAAACCTCTAGACAGTGGATTTTCGGGGTGATAGTCACTCTGTCTTTGGGCGGTTGAATTCACAACCGTGTGGGGGCCCAATTCAGAGGATCCCTCACCAAATCACATCGAAGTGGTACGCCTCCATCAAAATGACTAAAATTCTCAACATTTCAACAATTCAAAACATTTGAGGTTTCCTTGGCAATAAAACGTTTCCACATAATAAAATCTTTGAAATGAGCATTTCAAACTTATTGATAGAAAGTATTTTTAGGTTGCCATACCACAAAGTCAATTAAGGTCACCTAGACAAGTATTTTTGGGTTGGCATACCAAAAAGTCAATCAAGGTCTCCTAGACAAGTTAACCAAGTCCATATCGCATCACGGGGTTGGATAGGTGACTCACATGCAAACCCTTGACTAGGCTTTGGGTCATGGGTCGAAAGACACTATTATGACACAATCTAGGGTGTTTTACATCCTTTCTAGTAGGCGAAGTCTTAAGTTGAAAAAGTATTTGTAATGGCCTAATTGCTCTTGTCAAAGTTCTGAATTAGGCACTTTTCAAAACATTTCATCTAAATGCAACTATATGACATGGATGCAACTAGTATATACATGTTATAATGCAAGTGCGACTATCAAGCTATATGTTAAGTAAACTAATGCAATCTATCCTGG
The DNA here is from genome assembly GCF_048544455.1 of Silene latifolia. Classification (NCBI taxonomy): domain Eukaryota; kingdom Viridiplantae; phylum Streptophyta; class Magnoliopsida; order Caryophyllales; family Caryophyllaceae; genus Silene; species Silene latifolia. Next base: position 394,990,560 of record NC_133538.1, read on the forward strand.
CAACACATAGGCACATATCCATCAATTCCCAAAATATGGAACATCCTCCTCAACATACAAAGCCCAACCTCCTCAATTATAAATAAGAGAAAAAAGAGGGAGATAGGAGAAGAGATAGGAGCGATTATACCAAGCATCTTCTAACTCCTTAGCATATGCCTCCGATATTCCAAATGTACCTATGCATTTTACTACACAAACGACGATATATACAAGACATGTTAGGGGAGTTTCCTCCCCACACTTATTCGTTTACATAGAGAAATGCAAATAAATGAAAGCATGTTTTTGTAATTTTTGAAAATTTTCAATTTTTTTTGGATTTTAAGGAATAAATCCCCATATGGTGTAGTCTAGGTGTGTCTCTATCTCTCGATATGAGATGGTCCTTGGGTCAAGACTAGTTGAACCCTTGTCCTAACTAGTCCTAACCCACCTATCTAATGTGGTGTAACTAGGCCCGGCCCTTGCCGCTAGCAAGTCAAACCGAGCAAGGGGAGACCAAACTCTCATCTAAGCCGTTCCCCCGATCATGCTCAAAACACAAGACTAGAAAACGACATCTAACGAAATATGTAAACAAATGAACATGGGTAATTGTCTATGCCAAAATTAAGCACTCTATTAACCAATCTTAAGCTCTCGCCTCAAAGGGTAGTCAATAGGGGAGGTGAAAGACTGAAATTCTAATCGAAGCATTTCCACAAACACCTTGTGTGCATGAGTTAAAAGACAAATTTCCCATAACAATTAGCATTCAAACATGAATCATAATCCACCCATTAATCCTACAAGAGGTTCCCCTTGACCCTAGTTTTAATCTACTCAAGCATAATAATGAATAGGGAATCAAAAGATGGACACTTTAACATGTGAATAACAAGAGGAAACTTAATATAGAAACATGTAATTGAGCAGACTATAAACATGTAAACAATTGAACCAAAGTAAATTAAGAGAAGGATTCTACCAATGATGAATAGAGTAGGAAACTTGGTTGAAAATAATAAGTAATGAATCTCTTCCTCCTTCAAATTACAACCCACTAATCTAAAGGTAAACTATTGATAATTGTAGAACTTGCATAAACTAAAGAGGAATTGAAGATTAATTAAATAAAGATTAAAACTTGATTAAAGGAGTAATTGATAGATTAGATAAAATAATTAGGGTTCTTACATATTTGAGGGAATAATAGACTCTAATTTTCTAATCTAATTTAGTGCCTAATGTAAGATGTGCTAATGTGTAGTGGAATGTCTAATACAAAATGAGAGAGAGCCTCCTATAGCCTACAATTACAAGTTTAATTATACTAATAATAATTATCTCATAATCATAATAATAATACTAACTAATACTAATAATAATAATAATAATAATAATAATAATAATAATAATAATAATAAAGACCACTAATAGTAATGATACTAGTAATCATGATAGTAATGATCACCTAATACACCTAAAACGACAACTTCAAAACAAATACAACGCATGCCCAAACACGCATAGAAAAAACAGAAAACGCGACAGGGAACTTCTGCCGGTCCACCGGCGGCCATGAAAGGAGCCGGCAACGAGAACTGTGAAGATTGGTCATGGAATTCATGGCTTGTGTTGGCGGCCGGCTAGGCGGTAGCCGGGCAACCGGTAGAGGGAGCAAGAACTTGTTTGCGCGAGTTCGAACGAGAGGAAGGGCATGGGAGCCGGCACACTGGCTGCCGGTGGTCATGACGGTAGCGAGAACTTTAGAAATGGATTTGGTTTGTGTGTTGTTTGCCGGTGGAGGTGACGGTAGTCGGGGCACCGGCTAAAGAACAGGGGAAGTGTGTTGTTTGTCGAGGGGTATATGGGAGGCTATGGCAGCTGGTGTGGTGGTCCATGCTGGTTGTCGGAGGTTGGTTAGTGATGGTGGATGTCGGGGTGGTTAGTGGTGGTCGTAGGTGAGGTCCACGGTGGCTGGAGATGGCTGTTGTGGGTGGTTGAAAGATGGGTGCATGAGATGGGTGTTGTTTGTGTTGTTTATGGACGGGGGTGGAAGGTGAGGTCATGGTGGCTGTTGCGGTGGTGCACGATGGCTGTGGATGGTTGTTTTGTGATGGTGGAAGTAAGGGGAGGTCATAGGTGGTGAGTGGTGGATGTAGCGGTGACCGGAGGTAGCCAAACAAGCTTAGCAAAGACCGTCACAAGATTGAGTTATAACTTGTTTTCTTCGTATTATTCTCCATACTTAGCTTATTTTCACAACTCCGTCAGTTATTCTTCACAATCCCGTCTTGCACTTCCGTCTCACTTTCCCGTCTCACATGCGTATAATATTAATAAAATAATAATAATACTAATATTATATATAAATATAATTAATTATTAATTATAACTAATGTAACTAATTATTATAAATTAGTAAATGAATGAGCTTTTTAGACATTTAAGCACACAAAATCGAGTCGGAAAAAGGTAATAAGACGGGGCTAAATCGTCCTAAATTAGGACGATATCAGCTTTATATGGGAGGAGATGTAGGAGTCCGATTTGCTGGGATGATAGAGCTGAGGCAGTTGTTTTAGGACCGCAGATGGTACAGGAAATGGTTGAACAGGTTAAGCTGATTAGATAAAAGATGAGAGGGTCCCAGGATCGACAAAAGAGTTATGCAGATTTACATCGTCGTGACATCAAGTTTCAGGTTGGGGACAAGGTTCTTCTGAAAGTGTCTCCTATGCGTGGGGTCATGAGATTTGGGAAGAAAGGGAAGCTGAGCCAGAAGTTTATCGGACCATATGAGATTTTGGATCGTGTGAGTGAGGTTGCTTACCGGTTAGCTTTACCAGCTGCGTTGGATAGAGTGTGTAATGTGTTTCATGTCTCTCAGCTGCGGAAGTATGTGAGTGATCCTTCACATGTGTTAGATGTAGAGAACATCGAGCTGGATGAGTCCTTGTCTTACCTTGAGGTGCGGAAACAGATTCTTGAACGCAAGGTTAGGAAAACTAGACATGGGGAAACAATGTTGCTTAAGGTTCTTTGGTCTAACCATGAGGTTGAGGAGACTACTTGGGAGGCGGAGGAGGCTATGAGGGAGCGGTATCCGTCTCTTTTTGATCAGGTATGTGTGGTTACGGGGACGCAACCATGTTTCTTTTAGGGGGGTAGGAGATGGTCGCATAGAGTTTTTGCATGTTTTATGTTGGTTTTAGTACAGTTAGTGGTTGTCTTGAGTCGAGTTGAGTGTTGTTTTCGGAGGCGTGTTTGAGTTTTGTTTTGAGTTGTTTTGAGTTTTGGTTATGTTGTTGCGTCGGAGTGGTGTTAGTGTCTTTTGTTTTTGGTTTATGGGTTGAACTTCGGGGACGAAGTTCTTTTTAAGGAGGGAAGACTGTAATACTACGGTTTTTTGTGTCTATGGGTACTCTATCGAGTGGGGCTTACTCTGTCGAGTAAGTAGTTTTCCGCGCAAAATAGTAGGCTGCCTGTAGGGTACTCGATCAAGTAAGTTGGGGACTCGATCGAGTAAGGGCCAGTCGATCGATTAAGTCACTTACTCGATCGAGTAAGTGTGTTTTATGGGTTGGTTAGTCGGGTTTTGTTAATGATGCGAAGATAATATAAAAGGGTGGCCGTCACTATTCTTAATCACTGTTAACCTTTCTGAAAACCTTTTTGAGAAAAAGAGAAGTTACGTAGTTCGTGTTCTTCGCATTGTCAACAAATCTCAAGGCTAGGAGTGTCGGATTACCTCGTTCTTTACGCTGTTGTGATCGTTTTGTCAAGGGTAAGCTTTTTATATAATTTATGTTGTGTTTCGTTAAGTTTCTTTAAAACCCTAATCGGTTATTGCTGGGGGTTTTTGGGTGATTTGTATTGTTGTGGTGGTAATTGAATTTATGCATGTTATAGGAGGAGGATTCGTTGAGGAAAGATTCTGATTAGCTGCTAGGCCATCTGTGGTGTTTGCATTCCAGGTAGGGTTTCCCTACTCAGTATTGGTTACATAGTATTGTTGGTGATTGTTGTTGTTGTTGATTGTTTATCATATTGGTATTGGTTTGGTGATTTTTAATTGTATTGTTGGTTGCATATCTGTCTGTGATTTTCGGGGTGCGTCCCTGGCTGAGTGGAGTCACTTGCGGGAGTGGCTTCACGCCCTTGATTTGCCTTCTGTGGAACCCGCCACAGAAGGGTTCTGCACATTAATGAACATGAGTTTATCGCTCGATAGAGATGAGCGGGGCTTAGGTCGGAACGGCTGCTGTCCCCCACTGGTGGCGAGGATTACTTGTTGCGATGGGTACTCTGGCAGGGCAACATACTTCAGTGTGTAGTCAGGTGTGTGGAGATGAGTTGGAGTTGTGGAGATTGAGTTGTGCTGATTGAGTTGTTTGTAATACTGTTTCGTTGCAGCTGTTGTTTTATGTAATTAGTACTTACCCCGTTTAATTGTTTTAAAAACTGTGGTGATCCATTCGGGGATGGTGAGCAGTTGTTGAGCAGGTATGATGACTTACGCGAGGGATAGCTGGGATGGAGTCATCATGTGGTCTAGAGTCTTTCGCTGTGTCTCGAACTAGTTGGTTTAGTCGTTTGGATTTTGAGAACAATTGTATTTCTTTTTAGCTGTTTTGGATTTTGGGTTTGTATCACTTAAACTTTATTATTACTTAAGTACGTTTCGTTATTGTCCATTTGATTATCATTGCCTCGGGTAACCAAGATGGTAGCGTTCTCATACCTTAAGTGGTCCTGGTAAAAGACACTTTTGGAGTATGGGGGTGTTACAGGGAGTTGCCATGGCTTCTTCTCTTTTCTAAAACAAATATGTACAACCACAAACTACCTCTTTTTGTTGTTTTTTCAACCCCCGCCCCCCCCCCCCCCCTTTTTTTCTTTTTATTCAACTCTCATTTATATGCAAAGGCCAAGTTAGAAACTAAAATTCTGACTCGTATGAACTTAGCTAGAGTTCACTAAATTAGAACTCAATACCCCCGACTCCAACAACCACAATCCACGACAACTTCTTGATTTGGGAAGGATGTTTTGGGATGTAGTTGATATATTTGGTTTGCCAAATGAAAGGCTAAGGCTCAAAGGGGTAAACAAAATTGGAACTAATTTAAAGGGTCGAAACAAGGCTATTTGGCTATGTGAGGTTAGATTAAGTGCATATAATTGCCTCTAGACATGTACATGAAAAAAAAAATAGCATTTCTACGGGTCAAGGAATGACGCCACACTTAGCGTTTTGATGTAACGCCTGACGTGAGAAGATTTACTCACAATCCTAAGTGGGGCCGGTTATAGATGGGCCGGCCCATAGGAGGCTCTAATTCCTCACTTTTGAGTAGCTATGTCGGTATTTGGCGAGGCCTAAGGCATGGTAAGGCCTCACAAGGTGGTCAAAAACTTGTCAAAAATGGCCTATTTTCCCACTACTAACAAATTTCACATTAAAGCAAGCTATTAAGAGGGAAGAAGCATGGTCAAAACAATTATCATCATTGACGGTACGTTTTCTTCTCATTATCAAACTCATGGCAAATATTTACAAACAATATGAGATATGACATGAATGCAACCTAAATATGAACAACTATGTGAATACAACTAACATCCTATATGCGACATCAATTATACACTAAATGCAACACAAATATACGCACCCTATATACTATATCTAACTCCTAGCACACATAGCCACACAATCCATAATCTCCAAAAATGGAGCATCCCCATTAACTCAAGCCCATCCTCCTCAAAAAATATAAACAAGTAAAGAGAGGGGACAAGGAAAAAAAAAGGATTGAAAAGTCTATACCAAGCGTCTTCTAATCCCGCGCTTCTAATGCTCCATATGGTATGTGCCTATTAAACATGTTAGGAGAGACCAAATACAAATATATACAATATATACAAGCATATTTATGAGATTTTTTTTCAAATTTTTCAATTTTTAGGCATTTTTGAAATTTTTCTCAAATATATACAAGTGGATATATACAAATATAAACAAATATACACGAAGTGGATATTTCCCTCCCCACACTTGAAATTTACATTGTCCTCAATGGAAAAAAGTATAGGGAGTGAATGAGAAAGAAAAGAAAACATATTTTTTAGTTTTTGCAATTTTTTTTTAGTTTTATTTTTTATATGAAATGCAATGCATGATACTAGCTAAATGCGTAATGAATGCAAGCTAGTGTATATGAATGGAACTAAGCTAACATATATTACAAATGCAAATGAACTAAAGCAAAACTAATTATATGAATGCATCATGTGAACATGTACTACACTAATGCAATCTACACTAGCATAAAGTCTAACTACGAGATCCATGAATTACCTAAACATATTTGGATTCCATGGGAAACACTCAAACACCGATTTGAGTGTGCATTTGTCATTTGGATTGATGTTTGGGGAGCATACCGACGATTTTGGATTTTCAAAGAGGGAACAATCAAAAAGCTTTCAACTTAAGTGCAACTAATGCACAAGCAATTACAATACCAAGACTTTTCATTTTCCAATCAACAAAAACCAATCAAAATTTGTCAAGGTAAGGGGGAGAGGGTAAGGTGTAAACCAAGGCAAGGCAACTTACCAACCAACAATAAATTCAGAAATACCCATATCAATAACCAAGTAAATACCCTAAAATCAAGCCAATCCCCTCCCCACACTTGGCTCTTGCCCCGAGGGCTAGCCCATAGGTCTATTGTGGTGGTGGGTACCGTGAATCAAAGGTGGTGAAGAAGGATTTCCATGAATCCTCAATCCTTTTCACGGCATCCGAGGTCGATTGACTATGCCCCCTCAAATCCTCAAAAGAAGTCCTAGTCTCCCCCGAAACTCCTCAAAATAACGCCTAGTCGCATCCCTAAATTCCGTAAAAGTCTGACCTTGATTTGTGAAATTTCTCGACAAGGTCTCATAATTGGTAGATAGGGTGTTGACTTGTTGGGCGAGAGATCCAAAACCCTATGCCCTATGGCCATATCCTATAGGTCGAGGAGGAGAAGGATAGGGTAGTGGTATGAATGGTGGTTAGGGGTAGTATGGGTTATACCCATATCCTTGGTAGCCAGGTTGAAACCCGGCTCCCGATGAGCGTTCGGCCTCATATTGATATTGGTTGGGCTAAGGGTTGACTTGATGGGAGAGTTGGCATTGGCGGGGGTTTCCTTGATGAGGTTGGGCATGAGGAGGTGAGGCATCTTCATCCTCGGGTGTGTCCTCGTCATGAGGCAAGATTGTCTCATAATGAATGTTGGATGGGTGAAGGTCATAGGTCACTTGAACCCATTTGTCATTGAGTCCCTTCCGGGCTAGCTCCCCGTCCCTCAAAGGCATCCCCCGATTCTCCTTCTTAAAGATGGTGGTGTGGGGCTTGTTAGGAAGGGCGATTGCCCTAAAATAGTTTATGACGAAGTAGAGATTGCATTCCTCATTCACTATCTTATACATAAGGCATTTGTCCAAAAAGACTTGGTCAATGTGGGTGGATCCAAATGCCCTCTCCTCGGTTTCTCCTACCATTCCTAAACCTTATGCAATTAAGGTCACTAAACCACCCCCACTACCTTGGTCGGTGGTTTTCAGCGATCTTCATAAGTTTCAAGACCGCCACCTTTGTAGGGTCAATGGTAAGAGGCTTGTTTTCCATAATTTCTATTAAACTTTGTAAAGCTATGGATCTGACATGATGATAGGACTCGGAGGTGGCTATGAGCATGTTCGAGTAGATCCGCAAAAAACAACGGAACACCGGATTTCGCACATGATGGTTACAGGCCAACCGGGCTTCATAATCCTCTTCCCTTGCAATTTTCGCCCAAAAGGCATCTCGCTCTCTCAAGTTTTGGTCCGACTTGGAGGACTTGCCCTTAAGCCCATGTAAGTGAGGTATGCCTAGGTATTCACCAATATTTTCTAGGGAACATTCATGTCGGTGATTAAGGATTTGAAAAGTGATTACCGAGGTTGCATTTTCAACATTACCTCCCAAGGTGGCGAGAAACTCACAAGTTAAAGACTTGTAGGACCAAGCATGTATTGATCCTATTTTAAAATCTACCTTGTCGCAAATATTTTTGATGTCCTCATCAATGCCTATTTTTATCATAGTGGGAAGGTGCAAAATTTTGGTTGGGTCTAAATCCTTCTTCATCAATTCATTATATTTTTTTAACTCACTTGCGGAGTCAAAACTCAGCTTTCCAACTTTATTCCGGTGTTTATGAGTCGGTCCTCTAACTAAAGGGGGTGGAGGGAAAGAAGTAGAATGAATAGTCATACCTTCTCCTAGCCGTGCTCTTTTTGATGCCATTCTAGCCTTGTCCCGATTAGTACAAGCTAGAAACCCCGAAATAGTAGAATCCCGTCTCAAAACTCGAACCCGGAAAAAACAAAAGTACTCGAATTTGCCCAAAAATTGCACCACAAGATTCCCCTTTTCCCCCTTACTCTTCCTTCAAAAGATGGTGAAGTTTGAAGCTCAAGAAGTGGGGTAAAAATTGGATCTAGGAACTTTTTTATGGTGAGATTTTTTCCTTCAAAATGGATTTTTGAAAAGATAGAAATGTTAGAAATAAAGAGTAGATGGAGATTTTGTAGTTGTTGAGTTGATTTGGAGCGGTTTTGGGTGTGTTTAATGGATTGTAGAAGGTATAAGATAGTGTTTTAATGGAGTTTGGAGTATAAAGGAGGAAAGAGAGTGTTGGGTTTTAAAAAAATGATGAAGAATGGTTGGCATATTCAGCTGTGTAACCGTGTTTTTTTTTTTAAAAAAAAATTTATTGAAAGAAACGCACGATCAGATGGGATAGGCACGGTCACCAAGACACGACTACTTCTTTCCTGATGATGGTGCGCACCAATAGATGAGATACGCATGGTCCGATGGACACGGTCAGTGCTTTCCTGATGACGGTGCGCATTTCATTCAAAATTTGCCCATTTTCTTCATTTTTTCGAGCCCTTTTCTCATTTCCTTGACTCTCATCCCTCCGATTTACTCCCCAAGTGTCTTGTATGCTACACAAATATTTCAAAATGTTTCAAATGCTTTCTCAAAGCATCAAAAATCCCTTCTACAAAAACTCAAACACACTAAAACCGTTAAATATGGGTTGCCTCTCATAAGCGCACTTTTTTAACGTCGTTGGCTCGACCAAGTAAGCAAGCAAACAATTCACACAAAGATTATGAAAATGATTAATTGACAAGAAAAGTTTCAAGGATGCTCACCTCCCTTTGAATGGGATTGCCCACATAATAATGTTTCAATCTTTGACCATTTACTTTGAAAGTTCGGTCTCCTTGGGCTATTTCTACCGCTCCATGAGGGAAGGAGTGTACAACGGTGAATGGTCCAGACCATTTTGACTTCAATACCCAGAAAAAAGCTTCAAATGGTAATCATAAAGTGAAACCAATTCACCTTCCTTGAAGTCTCTTCTAACGATGCATTTGTCATGAAATCTTTTCGTTTTCTTCTTGTATAGTTTCGCATTCTCATAGGCCTCTAGCCTAAATTCCTCCAATTGATTCAAATCAAGGAGCTTTTTCTCACCGGCCGTCTTCAAGTCATAATTGAGATGCTTGATTGCTCAATAGACTTTGTGCTCAAGTTCTACAGGCAAATGACAAGCCTTGCTATACACCATTCGGAATGGTGAGGTACCAATCAGAGTCTTGAATGTCGTCCGGTAAGCCCACAAAGCATCATCAATCTTTAAGGACCAATCCTTTCTCGACTTGTTCACGGTTCTCTCAAGTATTGTCTTTAACTCCCGGTTTGAAATCTCGGCTTGCCCATTTGCTTGCGGATGATAAACAAGACTCTTCCTTTATTGCACACCATATTTTCTCAACAAGGCTTCCAATGCTCTTTCTCCGAAATGTGTGCCACAGTCACTAATTAGGACTCTTGGGACCTCAAACCTTGGAAAAATGATCTTTTGAAGTAGCTTGATCACTTCCTTAACATCACAAGTTTTGGTCGGGATGGCCTCAGCCCATTTGCTTACATAGTCGACCACCACAAGTATATATTCATTTCCAAATGATGATGGGAAGGGACCTTGATAATCTATCCCCCACACATCAAAAAGCTCAATCTCAAGCATTAAGTTCATTGGCATTTCATGTTTCCTTGTGATATTTCCACTCCTTTGACATTTATCACATCCCTTGACATAAAAGGCAACATCACGGAATAGAGTTGGCCAAAAGAAACCGCATTGAAGTACCTTAGCGGCCGTTTTCTTTGAACTAGCATGTCCACCACAAGGTAAGTCATGTCAATGGCTCATTATGGAGGTAGCTTCCTCCCTTGGAACTCACCTTCTTACCATGCCATCGGCACAAGACTTATACAAACATGGGTCATCCCAATAATATTATTTCACATCATGAAAGAACCTCTTCTTCTTGTGATAGTCATAATCATGAGGGATTATTCCGGAGACCAAGTAATTGGCAATATCCGCATACCATGGCACTTCACCCAAACTTAAGGACAACAAATGATCAGCGGGCAAATAATCATTGATGGGAAGCCCATCCTCAACATTGTAGTTGATCACCCAGGACAAATAGTTGGCTACCACATTCTCAACTCTCTTCTTGTCTCTTATCTCCATATCAAACTCTTGTAGTAGTAGTATCCACCGAATCAACCGAGGCTTGGACTCCTTTTTTATGAGTAAGTGTTTTAAAGCGGTATGATCGGTGTGCACTATCACTTTAGCCCGCACCAAATAAGTCTGGAACTTCTCCATAGCAAAAACTACCGCCAAGAGTTCCTTCTCCGTTTGGAGTAGTTGGTTTGAGCTTCATCAAGAGTTTTACTATCATAATGAATCGCATGTAATTTCCCATCTTTTATTTGGCCTAATACCGCGCCCAAGACTTGATCACTTGCATCGCACATTAGCTCAAATAGCAAGTTATCCGGAGGTTGTATGATTGGAGCACTTGTCAAAGCTTCCTTTAACCTATCAAAAGCATCAAGACATCGGTTAGAAAACACAAAGGGGGTATCCTTGGCTAATAATTCGGTCAAAGGTCTCGCAATTTTGGAGAAGTCCTTGATGAAGCGGCGATAAAAGCCCGCATGACCAAGGAAACTTCTCACCCCCTTAACATTGGTGGGAGGTGGGAGACTAGAAATGACCTCAACCTTAGCCTTGTCAACTTCAATTCCATGATTGGACACCATGTGCCCCAAGACAACACCTTCTTGTACCATAAAATGACACTTTTCCCAATTAAGCACTAGGTGACATTCTTGACACTTGCTCAAAATTTTCTCCAAATTTACCAAACAACCTTCAAAATATTTTCCAACAACCGAAAAATCATCCATAAAAACCTCCATTTCTTGTTCAACAAAATCAGAGAAAATGGACATCATGGCCCTTTAAAATGTATAAGGTGCATTACATAGGCCAAATGGCGTTCTCTATATGCATAAGTGCGAAATGGACATGTGAAGGTAGTCTTCTCTTGATCACTTGGATGGATAGGGATTTGAAAGAACCCCGAGTACCCATCCAAGAAGCAAAAGTATTTATGTTGAGCCAACCTCTCCAACATTTGGTCCATGAACGATAAAGGAAAGTGATCCTTTCGGGTGGATTTGTTCAATTTTCTATAATCCACACACACCCTCCACCCGGTTACCATTCTAGTGGGAATTAGTTCATTTTTATCATTCTTAACCACCGTCATTCCACCCTTCTTAGGCACCACATGTACCGGGCTTACCCACCTACTATCCGAAATAGGATAGATATTACCGGCATCAAATAGTTTGAAGACCTCTTTTCTCACAACTTCTTTCATTATGGGGTTAAGCCTTCTTTGTGCCTCAATGGAGGAAGCATCCTCATTTTCAAGCAAAATTCTATGAGTGCACAAAGAGGAACTAGTCCCTTTGAGGTCACCAATTGTGTACCCAAGGACACCCTTAAACCTTTTTAGCAAAGAAAGTAGTTTTGAGGTTTGGGTGTCATCAAGCTCACTATTGATGATGACGGGAAAATTAGAATTATGACCAAGAAACTCATATCTCAAGGAAGGGGGAAGATGTTTAAGTTCAACCGTAGGTGGAGGCGTGGAACTCTCCTCCTTCTTACTAACTTCCAACATTTCAAACTTTGGAGATTTCTCATGAATTGGAGCAAAGTCCAACATCCACACATATGCTATAACTTTATCATCAACTTCATAGCCATTGACAAGACAAGTTTCCAAAGGATCCATAGAGGAAGCTTTTGGATCATGCTCCTCCATGGGATTCTCTAGAATGTCCACAATACAACAAGTGTCCCCTAGAGATGGAGCTTCCATAGACTTGGTGAGTTCAAATTCCACTTTATCTTCTCCCACTTGCAAATATAGCTTGCCACTCTTCACATCAATCATTATCCACCGGTGGCTAGACAAGGTCGCCCCAAAATAATAGGCACATTGTTATCTTCGGGCATATCCATGACAAAGAAATCACATGGTATAATTAGCTTCCCAACAACCAAGGGTACATCTTTAATAACACCAATGGAAAATTTAACTGATCGATCGGCTAGTTGAAGTAAAACTCTTGTTGGCTTCAAATCTCCCAAATCAAGCCTCTTGAAGATGGAAAGTGGCATGAGGCTCACACTAGCCCCAAAGCATACAATGCCCTTTTTATAGCCATTCCTTGGATAGAACATGGAATTGAGAAGCTACCCGGATCTTCTACCTTATTTGGGAGCTTGTTGGTGTGAGTATGAATAGCACTACATTCCTTGGAGAGGTTAATGGTTTGCACCTCCCTACTCTTCTTCTTCAAAGTGACAAGATCCTTAAGAAACTTCTCATACTTTTTCTCAAGTCTAGGCCTTGCAAGCCTTTGTGGAAAGGGTACCGGTGCAACATACTCCCTTGGTGGAGGAGTGGATTCTTTGACTTTTGTTTGGATTGGTTCATCTTCCTTTGGTGTGTCAACCATCTCAACTTCCGTTGACTTTTCCACCTCAACTTCACCTTCTACCACAACTTCAACCGGTTTCTCTTTCATTGCTCCACTAGATACCCTTTTTCTCTTCCACTTTGGAGATTTTTCAACCTCCTCCAATTGCCTCCCACTTCTCAAGAATACCGCATTCATCTCCCTTGGGTTAACAGTGTTACCCGTAAACTTCCCCGGATTTTGAGCCAATTGATTCAATTGTTGTGAAATTTGAGCTACATGGGTTTTCGTTGCTTTTTGGGATGCTCTTATTTCATCATTAACCCGGCTTTGTGAGGCAATGTGGTTGTCAAGCTATGAGTCGGATTTTTGGTTGCCAATCACCAATTGCTCAAAGGCTTGTTCCCAAGAAGGTTTTTGTGGGGCTTGGAAGTTTTGGTTTTAAGGTTGGTTGAAATTTTGTCCCTTAAAACTCCCAAATGGTTGTTGGTTTTGAGTGATAAATTGCTTTCCTTGAAAACCGGGTGGAATTTGTCTTTAGAACTATGGATTTTTATTGAACCTTTGTTGTTGGGGTAAGGGATTAGTTGGGTTTTGAATGTTTTGTGAGGCATAAGACAAGAAAGGGTGAGTTCTTTTCCCATTGAAAAATTGATGGTTGTTGTTGTTGAACCCTTGCCTTGCACTTGTGGATTCCCAAACTCCATTCACTTGCTCATAGTACTCCTCTTGGATGGGTTCAATCAAGGGACACCCAGTTGGAGTATTCCCTTGTTCCCCACATAATTCACAAGATGTGACTTGTCTCACGTTGGAGCCTGAAGGTTTGGAATTTAACAAAGCCACTTGTTGGGTAAGTTCATCTAGCATTCCCTTAACCTCCACATTCAACACCGCACTAGGATCCTTGTTCTTGCTCTTTCTCAATTGCCTATCACTTCCCCATTCCATAGTCTGTGATTCCATCTCCTCACTTAGCTCCTTGGCCGCTTTATGCCCCAAAATGTCTAAGGCACCTTTTCCCGACCCCGCATCTAGTGAAAGCCGGAGGTCTTGGGTTAACCCATTGTAGAAATTATTCACTAACTCGGCTTCGGATATTCCGTGGTGGGGGCATAACTGTTGGGAGTCTCTTATACATCTCCCATGCCTCATATAAGGTCTCATCCTCTTCTTGAGTGAAGCTTTGTAGTTCACTCTTGACTTTTGCCGTTCTTTAGGGTGGGAAGTACTTGTTCAAATATGCCGAAGCTAACTCATCCCATGTCTTGAAGGAATCCGCGTCACAATTCTTTAACCAATCTTTGGCCGATCCTCTAAGTGAACGGGGGAACAACCTAAGGCGTACCGCATCATCGGAGACCCCATTCATCTTGCACATGTCGCAATTCCCAAGGAACTCATTGAGATGGTCATTAGGGTTTTCCAAGGGACCTTCTCTAAATTGGTTGTCTTGAACAAGGTTGAGCAAGGCATTTTTGATCTCAAAGTTATTAGCTTGAATTCTTGGCCTTTGGATGCTTGGATTTACTATGTGCTTAGGAGCCATAGTCTCTCTTATCGGAATCGGATCACCCATGATGTTAGATTCTTCTACTTCTCCAAATGGATTCTCAAACACTTCAAAGGTTTCTTGTTGATCACTTTCTTCTACCGATGGTGTGTCTAGTAAACCTCTTCTTCTTAGAGAATTTAGCCTTCTTGCCATAGCCTCAATTTTAAGATCAATTGGGTAAATTAGTTGACCTCGTCTTTGCCGCCTACTCATGCAAAAGACCTACATACTCCAAAGAAAAGATTAGTAACAAAAGGACTTAGTCTAAACATGAACTAAAGCAATTAATATCTTGCCTTTGCTCCCCGGCAACGGCGCCAAAAACTTGATGGTCTAAGTTTAACCTTGCAAGTGAACGATACGTTGCACTAATAAGAGTTGAACACGAGGAGAAAATTAGATTACTAATCGTTACGTTCAATGGTTTAGCTAAGTCTAAATAGAGCAAGGTTGGTGTAATATCTATCAACTAGGCTAAGTAACAAGCAATAAATAAACTAAACAATGCTAAGATCAAGAAACAAGTGATAGGATACGAGTTTTAATCAGTAAGGAAAGGCCTGGGGCGTGGTAAGGTAATTAACAATTCGTAGGTAACACATTTATCCCGTAAATTTATTGTCTAAGGAAAGCTAGGTGGGGGAAAACGCCTCTAATTCGCTATAGTAACTTCCTCCCTGACTCATACTAAGACACTAGGATTCCCGACTCACTTCCCTCCCGGGCTCATGACTCGGCCCTCTACTAAGCAAGGCTCTAAGACCCGAAAACGCGCGCCATTCTCAAAATCCCCAACCCAAGGCACGAAGTACGCGATAAAATCCCGGGTTTTCTAACCCTTTTTCCCAATGGTTAAAGTCAACCCGGTTCCTCAAAGACACCCTCTCATGGTTCTTCCTCCCGGGTTTAACCTTGATTGGCAAGAGATGTAAAAGGGTGGTCAACTAAGCACCTAACCAATTCCCATTGGTGGACAAGGGTACCAAACCAACCAAAAACCCCAATTTACAACACTAACAAGTCAACCCCTTTGATAAACCCCACTAATTTCCCTTTTGACAACAAATTAGATAGAATCAAGCATGTTAACTAATCATGTTGGACCCAACCACAGCCTAGCAAGGATAATACTCACTAATCATGGTTGTTTTAGCAAGATAACTAATAAAGGGGGAAACTTTGACAATAAACATGATGATTAATTGATTTCTACTATTAAACATGTAATTGGCAACAATTAAGATGATAATAAACTAATTAAACTAAGATTAAGATAAGTGAATGTAAAATGGAACAAACTTTGTCACAACTATTCAACTCCAGTGACGGTTATCCAACTTGCACCAATCCCGTCCCTGCATCCAGATTAGCTACCAAAATTACCTGTTTGTTTTAATCTGCTCCTCATTTAACCGAAAATATTATGATCCGTGCCTTTTATATGCATTTATTCTAATACTTTGCACGCATTTCTATGCATATTGTGTAGCGATTGGCTACTATTCTCCCATGAATTGGCTTCTTTGGGTTGTTTTGTAACCTTTGCATGTTGCGGGCCCAAGTGTTAGCAAACGAGCCGAAACCCGTCTCTAGAGCTACAATCTTGATGTTGGTGAGGATTAGCTCGGAAATAACTACCGCGGGATGCATGATTGCGGCATGGAGTGAGCTAGAGTAAAGGAAGTATCGTCAATTAAAGATCAGTTTTGACACTTTAGTCGATCGACAGAAACTATCAGCCGATCGACTGAGATGACTTTTGCGAAGATCTATTTTGTCAGTTTAGTCGATCAACTGTCATTGTTAGTCGATCGACTGATGTTGTTAGTCGATTGACTGAAGTGGCTTTGGCGAAGACTCAAGTTGGTGCTTTAGTCGATCGACTGGGATTGTCAGTCGATCGACTGATATGTGTTTTGGCCGAATTTCTACTCTATATGATTCGGCTCATTTAGCTTTTAATTGTTATTTCTTTTGGACTTAGTATTTAAGAAAGGGTTGTAAACAATTTTAGGGGACGTTTTTCATACTGTAACTCTTCTGCGTTACTTTCTCTCTAAAACTTTAGATCTAGCTTTTGCAACCTTTCTTCTCTACTCTTCCGAATTCGGTAATTCAATTAATCTTCATTCTTTATATTTAATTATCGGTTTACTCTCATCTTGCTCTTCCTTGGTTTTTCGTTGTATGTCTAATTATTTTTACTATTTCTTAATCATGAGCTCTGCCCTAATTTCCATCATAGTTATCGTTTTCATTATATTGAACATGCGTAGCTAATTCCCTTGGCTAGGATTTAGGGAAGCCATGATAATAAGACGGTCTTAATTAGTTTATTAGATTTAGCATATTTATGAATCTGTGTTTGTTAATTGTAGCATTTGATAGTGATTAGTTAATTAATGCGCATGATTAATTAATTGAATTGGTAAATTCCAACCTAAGATCGAAAGCGTGGTAAGAGTTAGACCTGCTACAAACAATAGATTGCCCTAATAAGTTGCGAGAGCCCGTTAGAAGCATTCTAGGGCGAATAGCGATCCGAGAGGACCATATAGATATATGATTAAGTTTTGATAATGACAAGTATGTCTAACTCTTGCTGAACATTTTATGACTAATCTTGGACAGAGCTTGACCGTTACATTTTCATGGTGACCCGATGTCCTAGCTCCTTTCTCTCATTATTATTTGAACTCATTTTCTACTCTTTATTTCCGTTTCCTTCAACACTTATAGTTTTGCAATCAAAATATCAAACAACCCGGAATTTGTTACTTAGACAGACTTTAGTTAGCAAGTAAAACACATTTTAGTCTCCCTATGGATACGATCCCGACTTCCCTAGCTATATTAATTAGAGATCAGTTGGTTATCTTTGATAGGGTTGCGACAACCGTGTCAAATTTTGGCGCCGTTGCCGGGAAGACGGTGATTTTCTATTTGTTTATTTTAGTTTGTCTTTTGTCTACTTTAGTTCCTTGAGACCATTCTTATTCTTTTCCTTTAGTAATTGTTTATGCCTAGGTCTCACAGGTCCGAGCTCATTCCATTTGATCCCGAACCGGAAAAGACATTCCGCGCTAGACGAAACTTTTGGAAGGAAATCCGTCAAGCCGAAGACTTGAGTACGCTTGAATTCGTTTACACCAAATTTGTCGCACAACCTCAGTCCTTTGAAGAGGATATTTCTACTTCTGTCGTTGCTCAGATCATGCCTAAGTTATCTAGCCATTCTGAGCCCACGCTCGATTCGATACCTAAGGGTTTTTAACTCCCTACAACTGAAAATTGCACGTTTGATATCTGCCCTTTCTATATCGGTATGGTGGAGCGAAACAAATTCGGAGGTAAGGGAGGTGAAGATCCTGGCAAGCACATGGAAACATTTTTTTATTATTGTTCAGCTATCCTTCTTACTGCTGGGGTAACACAAGACCAGGTGATGGAAACTATGTTTCGTTTCTCTTTGAAAGACTATGCTCGCGAGTGGTATCGCGATTTAGACAAGGAAACAACTGGGATAACTGACTTGAATTCTTTAGCACTTGCCTTTTACAAGAGATACTACCCTCCACAGCGAACAAATGCTCTACGGGGACAGACTACTAGCTTCAAGCAATCTCCAACTGAAGATTTGAACGAGGCTTGGGTCCGTTTCAAGAGGATTATTCGCTCCATTCCTCATCACGGGTTTCAGCCATAGTTCTTTTGCAACCAATTTTATAATGGGTTGTATGATGATCATAGGGCTATTCTTGATGCTTCTGCAAATGGTAGGTTCCAGAATAATATTGATGATGATAAGGGCTGGAATATTATTGAGAAGATGGCTGATGCATGCATTTTATATAGGCATTTTGTACTTCATTTGCATGCATTCCTATGCATATTTAGTAGTGTTTAGCTACAAATGTCCCCCGAATTGTCTACTTTGGTTTCTCTTGTCTTATTTGCAGGAATGAACCGAAGAGAAGCGAAATCAAACTTAATACATGTCCCTATGCATGCATTTAGGAGATGAGTTGAGTTGGAGCTTGGAAACTACTAATTGTGATGCGCAAAGAAGTAAGATAGTTAGGCGAGCAAGGGAAGAGCTTCAAATTACTAGTGCTTACTTTGAAGAGTCATATCTCGAGTTCTACAACTGCTTTTCAGGTTATTCCAACTGGAAATGAATGCACGTCCTCTTAGATTTCCAACGCCACCAAAAACTCTGTGTTTGCCCAAGTAACGAAGAAATGGCGGCCGTTTGAAGTTCAGTGCGCGAAGCAGGAATTGCGCGTTGGAAAGTACTCGATCGAGTACTATCTTGTTCGATTGAGTCCTTTTTCTACTAGATCGAATGTGCCTTTTTGATAAGTGTTCGATCGAGTACCTAAAGTCTTCGATCGAGAGGTTCTAGCTTTGATTTGTTCGACCGAGTGATATAAAGTTACTCGATCGAGTGACTAGCTTATATACTCGGGATTTTTATCTCGTGTTAGGTTTATTTTATGTTAATAATCACTTCCCTATATAAAGGAAGTCGGGGATTAGATTAGACAGATCTCATATACTCTTAATCATTTCTTTACTCTTAATTACTGCTGGGAACTTTGCTTTGTTACCTTTTTTTTCCGGATTCGCTACTTTGTAATCTTTCTTTTGCTCTCTCTATTTAATCTTTCCTCTCTTTAGTTTGTATCTTTCATTATGTTTGTTCTTGCTTCTTCCTTCTCTTTTGCTTTATTCATTATTATGTTTAGCTAATTCTCTTGCTAGAATTTAGGAGATTCAATGAGTTGATGTTAGTTGCTAGTTAGGTTTGCAGATCTGTTGCTAAAATCTTGTCTATGCTATTAATCACCGCATATAATTGCAATTAGCTGCTTGAGTCGACGCATCTAGCTAATTGATTTGGTAAGCCTTGACCTAGACCGGAAGGTTGGAAGGGGTGAGATCTGCAGTGAACATTAGGATGCTTTGGTGAGGGCGGAAGCTAAGCTAATAGTATTTTAGGATGAATTGAGACCGGAAGGAGATATTTGCTGCCCCTTAGACTGGTACACGCGATTGATCTGTGACATAAACTTTGACCATCTGACATTCATTAATGAACCAACAATACTAGTTCTCTCTCTTTATTGTTAAATCCCTTTATTTTTATTGGTCAATTTCTCTTGCCACCTCTCTTAGTTTAGAAATCATACTCAAACCCCCGTTACTCTTAGACTAATTTAATACAGATAAATCTCATTTTTGCCTCCCTGTGGAGATCGACCCTACTTACCGCTAACTTGTAATAGTAGTACTTAGGTATTTATTTTTGATAGTAAAACGATGGTATCAAATTTTGGCGCCGTTGCCGGGGAGGCAGCGTAGTTTTATCTGTTTTTATTTAGTCTATTTCTTGTCTCAAGGAACCTCGGTTCCTTGAGACCATTCGCATGTCTCTCGTTCTTGACTTTCCGCAGAGAGCGAACGAAAGTTTTGGTTCTTATATAGACAGGTGGGAGGAGTGGCTCGAACCAAGAGGAGGAATGCTTTCGGGACTCTAAATATGTCAGCCTATCATCCGGGGAATTAATTCTCCTACGCGAGCATACCTCGAGGCTAATGGTAAGTGGGATTTCGAAGGAATCCCCGTAAAAAAGGTATTAGAATTTTTTGAATGATTTTCTACTGAAACTCTTAAACCCAATTTCTCTCTTCATGTTTACTCAGATGAGGGGGTGGGTGAGAATTTAGAAATCGTTTTAGGAAATACTAGCGGAGAAATAGAGGAGACCATTAGCATGGTTGATAATCCCTTTTATAAGGATAATTTAGAACCCCTCTATGATTCTTGCACAGATAGTGAGGACTACTGGGAAGGTCTCTTTGAGAACTTCCCTACTGACGAGTCTAGCCATAAGGAGAGTGAGGAGAAAAATTTTGACAGTCTTGAGGTTAAATGGGATAGTTATGACGATATTATGGATAAACCTATTATTGAGGACCCAATTGACTTTACTGTCCCTTGCATTTGGGATGAATATCCACCTTCTCCTTTAGCAGACCAGATTCCTTCACCTCACAATACAAACCCGTCAGTGCATCTGGATTATACTCGCGTTATTTTCGAGTCAAATGCTCATGAGCTCTCTTATTTTCCATTCGCGGTTAATTTGAGCTTTTATATTCCGCCCGTAGCTGGAGGGCAGAATTATTTTGTGGATAAATTTGGGAGCTGTCATAGGAAATTCGTTAGGCTTAAATGGATGCACATTTCAATTTCCTATATTATTATTATATTATGGTGCTACTTACAGTTTTCTGTAGCACATGCGCAGTTATTTGATCGGCTGCTGCGTGCTTTGAGCTGTTTTGACTGGGCTCAATTGGAATTGCTGGATAAAGAAAAGAAAGGTCGGGCTGGGACCTGTCTAAAACTAGCGCTGTCCGGAAGGCAACCCGGAGTTTAAATTTTTAGTTGATTTGCATTTCAGTTTTGTGTGTGTAATAATTGGTCTTTAAGACCATAGACTGCGAACAATTTAGGCTTGGTTTTTGGTCGTATTTGTGGCTACTATTTGCATCTTTGCAGGTGTTTTATTGGGGCCTAAGGGTTGAGCAATATGGAGCTCTCGATCGAGCACTATTCTACTCGATTGAGTATTTGCCTCCCTCGATCGACCACGCTTCTTCCTCGATCGAGCAACCACAGACACGACCATTTCAATCAAGCATTTCCCTTTTCTCGATCGAGCGCTTCCACAGCCCATTTCACTCGATCGAGTCATCTACTCTCTCGATCGAGTTGGCTTGCTTTGATTCGCTTCCTGTGATGCTGTTCTGGGGCTATTTAGCGACCTCCCATGTTGCTGGCTGGTTTGGGGGGTCCCTACTTCGCGTAATCTTGTAAGTTTTCCGCAGCTTTGCTCCCTCCTTTTTAGTTTGCATTTTCTTTCCCTATTTTTAAGTACAATGAGGGCATTGTACGGTTCGGTTTGGGGAGGTTATGCATCCATATCTGTGTCTTCATTTATGTTTTTATTGCATTTCTGTTATCACGTTTAATTTCTGTATGCATTGTTGTTTATTTTTAATAAAATTCAAAAATCTCATAAAAATAGAAAAATTTCAAAAAAAATTTCACGTTTATTTTTGCATATAGGTTGAGTCGGAACGGTGGATTTCAATAATGAAATTGCACTATTATTTATATTTTTGCTTAAGCCGTGCATAAACTAATTTTCCTTTAGCATTGTCTTATTGCATAATCCACGAGTTAATGTTAAAATTTAGCGGAACAAATAGACTTGACCTGAAAATTTTGGCAAACTACTTATAAATTCTAAGGAATTAGAGCCCTATAAACTGGTGTCATTTATGACCAGTTTCATGTAGGATTGTGAGTAGTATACTTCTTGCATAACATGTTCATTAATTTGCACGTATTTGAAATTCAATTGCTTTTTGCCTGGTTACATTCGGGTTAGTGGTTGGTGACACATACAGGGAGGTGCTTACATTCCCCTTTTCTTTCATTTTTTTTTTTACCAATTAAACTCCACATTTAGCCAAATTTGCCTTTTGACCCTTAACTACATCCAAATTTAGCCTGCCTTGTCAAGCTAGTTTAGTGTATGTTTTTGCGATATATAATTTATCGTGCCGAGTTTGGTTTGTATTGTTTTGATTTGGAGTTGGTAATTTATGAAGGAGAAGAAGGATGAAAAAAAAAGAAGTTGGAAAGGAAAAAAAGAATTCGAAAAAAGAAAAAAAAAGAAGAAAGAAAACCGAAAAAAAAAGAAGAAAAAATGATGAAATGATTTGTTTATAGACGGTTTTCGCTCCTATGCCTTATTTATATTTTATGAGGAGTATGTTTGGTTTGGCTAAGTGAGTTTGTGTGCTGAAATAAGAGGCACTTGTGCTTATTTCTGATGATTAAGAATCGGATTTTGTTTAGTTTGGTTTTGATTAGGTTGCTAGCTTGACTATTAGCCTCACATTTCCAAAAATATTTTGCCCTTTCTTACCCATTGCCTCACTAAACCATATTTTTTTAAGCCCCAGGCTTTGACAGACATTGGTTGTTTGGAATGTATTTGTGGTGACTAGAATTGTATATCATATTAGTTGCATGCATGTTTATGTGGGTCGTAGTTTAGGTGAGCGACTATATTTCTTTATCTCTTACACTCATATGCTTACCCTCTGCTTCGTGAGAGAAGAGTGACTCATGAGAGTCCATCAATAAAGGTCCTGCAAGGTCGACGGTTCAGCTTTATTATAAACATCTTACAACTCGTTTGCATTTGACAGTTTTTGCTACAAGTGTTAGTTTGCTGCATTAAATTGGTTTAAGTGGACAATTTGTACCTAGCTCTGAGTTTTCTTTTCTGTTCCATTAGTTTTTCATATAGTTTGCTTGGGGACAATTAAAGGTTTGGTTTGGGGATATTTGATGGGTGCATTTTATATAGGCATTTTGTACTTCATTTGCACGCATTCATATGCATATTTAGTAGTGTTTAGCTACAAATGTCCCCCGAATAGTCTACTTTGGTTTCTCTTGTCTTATTTGCAGGAATGAACCGAAGAGAATCAAAATCAAGCTTAATACATGTCCCTATGCATGCATTTAGGGTATGAGTTGAGTCGGAGCTTGGAAACTACTAATTGTGATGCGCAAAGAAGTAAGATAGCTAGGCGAGCAAGGGAAGAACTTCAAATTACTGGTGCTTATTTTGAAGATCCATATCTCGAGTTCTACAAATTATACTCAGGTTATTCTAACTGGAGATGAAAGCTTGTCCTCTTACCTTTCCAACGCCACCGGAAACGCTCTGTTTGCCCAAGTAACGAAGAAATGGTGGCCGTTTGAAGTTCAGTGCGCGAAGCAGGAATTGTGCGCTGGAAAGTACTCGATCGAGTACTATCTTGTTCGATCGAGTCCTTTTTCTACTCGATCGAATGTGCCTTTTTGATAAGTGTTCGATTGAGTACCTAAAGTCTTCGATCGAGAGGTTTTAGCTAGGATTTGTTCGATCGAGTGATATAAAATTACTCGATCGAGTGACTAGCTTATATACTCGGGATTTTTATCCCGTGTTAGGTTTATTTTATGTTAATAATCACTTCCCTATATAAAGGAAGTCGGGGATTAGGTTAGAAACATCTCATATACTCTTAATCACTGCTTTACTCTTAATTACTGCTGGGAACTTTGCTTTGCTTCTTTTTTTTTCCGGATTCGCTACTTTGTAATCTTTCTTTTGCTCTCTCTATTTAATCTTTCCTCTCTTTAGTTTGTATCTTTCATTATGTTTGTTCTTGCTTCTTCCTTCCCTTTTTTTTTATTCATTATTATGTTTAGCTAATTCTCTTACTAGGATTTAGGGGATTCAATGAGTTGATGTTAGTTGCTAGTTAGGTTTGCAGATCTGTTACTAAAATCTTGTCTATGCTGTTAATCACCGCATATAATTGCAATTAGCTGCTTGAGTCGACGCATCTAGCTAATTGATTTGGTAAGCCTTCACCTAGACCGGAAGGTTGGAAGGGGTGAGACCTGCAGTGAACATTAGGATGCTTTGGTGAGGGCGGAAGCTAAGCTAATAGTATTTTAGGGTGAATTGAGACCGAAAGGAGATATCCGCTACTCCTTAGACTGGTACACGCGACTGATTTGTGACCTAAACTGTGACCATCTGATATTCATTGATGAACCGGCAATCCTAGTTCTCTCTCTTTATTGTTAATCCCTTTATTTTTTTTTGCTCAATTTCTCTTTCCACCTCTCTTAGTTTAGAAACCATACTCAAACCCCCGTTACTCTTAGACTAATTTAAAACAGATAAATCTCATTTTTGCCTCCCTGTGGAGATCGACCCTACTTACCGCTAACTTCTGTTAATAGTACTTAGGTATTTTTTTTGATACTAAAACGATGGTATCAATGGCTACCCAAACAACAGAGTATGGAAATCCGAGGGGTAATGTGCGAGATAGTAGCGGGGATAATAGTGTCGTTGCAGCACAATTAGAAGTCATGAATACAAGATTTGAGAAACTTGAGTTGAGTTAAGTCTCAGGAAGTCAACAGACAGTTAGTGT
Source organism: Silene latifolia (assembly GCF_048544455.1). NCBI lineage: Eukaryota > Viridiplantae > Streptophyta > Magnoliopsida > Caryophyllales > Caryophyllaceae > Silene > Silene latifolia. The sequence continues at coordinate 395,015,165 of NC_133538.1, forward strand.
TATGATGCAATAAGAGCCTATTTGTGAAAGATGTGGAATTGAGGGACATTATGCAGCTGAATGTATGACGGAGAAAGAGCAAGTGCTTGCTTTTCGGGACTACAAGCAAGCTAGTCCGTACTCAAATTTTTATAATGATAGAACTAGGGAGCATCATAACTTCTCTTGGACAAGACAAAATGTGTTGAATCCTACTCCATCATCACCGCAACAACAACAAACTTATGTTCCACCGCACCATAAACAACAAGGGTTTTAAAAGCCCCCATCATTTCCTCCGCCTCAGCAAAACACCTCTCAAAATCCAATTGAAATAACGGAGTTAAAGGGTATGGTGAAATCTCTTATAATACAACTTCAAAAGAGTGACCAAGCCAAGGATGAATCTATTAAGATGCTCGAAAATTAGTTGGCACAATTAGCATCTAAACAAGCTAAAAGGCAACCGGGTTATTTACCCTCCCAACCTGATAAATCACATGAAATGGTTAATCTATCAACCTATGGAGTGGTTTCACGTATGCTGAACTGGACGTGCCCAAAATGAGTGATGATGTCATTATGGAAGAATTAGATTTAATGCGGGCGATGAAACAGAAGGCGAGAGTGTCGTATCTGCTGACTTTAGTCGATCGACTGGAAATGTGAGTCGATCGACTAAAACTCGTGAAGTGGATGGTGAAGATGATGAATTTAGTCTATCGACTGTCAATGGTAGTCGGTCGACTAAGGTTTGTAGTCGATTGACTGGAGAAGTCAGTCGATCGACTAAATTGTCTGGCGAAATTGATGTTCCGTTACCATTTTCTGATGGGTCATCTTCTACTGCTGATAAGACGCCCAATTCTGATAAAGGAAAGAAGAAAGTTGATGAGCCACCTATTGCTATTAAAATGCCTTTTCCAAATCGGTTAAAGAATACAAAGATCGAGCAACAGTTCAATAAATTTTTGAAGGTTGTCAAGAATCTTCAGGTAAGTGTTCATTTCACTGAATTAATTACTCAGGTACCTGCTTATGCTAAGTTTATGAGGGAAATTTTGACTCGTAAAGGAAGCTTTGATGAGGTGGAGACAATTTCTTTTACCAAGAAGTGTAGTGCACTCTTACAAAACAATTCTCCACCTAAATTGGCTGACCCAGGTAGTTTATCTATTCCCTGTTTTATAAGCACCCATACTATAGATAATGCTTTATGTGATTTGGGTGCCAATGTCAGTGTCTTACCTTTGTCTTTAGCTAAAAAGATAGGTCTGACTGAGTTTAAATTTACCAATATGACTGTCCAAATGGCAGACCGTTCCTTGTCACGTCCTTTGGGGATCCTAGAAGATGTCCCTGTGCAGGTTGGGAAGTTCTTTATACCCGTTGATTTTATTATTTTAGACATTCCTGAGGATACCTATACCCCTATTATCTTAGGGAGACCATTTTTGCACACTGCTGGTGCAATTATTGACGTATGAGCGAGGACTCTGACATTTAAGTTAGGGGGTGAGAAATTGACATACACCCAGTCAAGTGTCCGTATGGCACCTATGCAAGTTGTATCGTGCCATGTTGTTTCCCCTGTAAAGTCTGATAGGGTAACATATAGTCCCAAAGTTGAGTTATGTTTTGCTGTTGATGTGACACCTCCGCCCCATACTGGGAGCAAGATGAAGGACCATACTGTTGTTTCTCTTTCTCCAGGACATGAGAAGTTGAGCTACCAGAAGGATTCGGGAGGTGGACTTGGTGCATTGGGTGTGATTTCTAAAGCTAAAGATGTTGATTATGGCGGAAGGATAGGAGATTCCAGGCCGCGTATAGAGAAAGGGCGTCCGAGGGCTAAGTGTAGTGAGTTAGCCTGTGCGACGATATGCCCTTCTGTTTCTGAAGAAAAGGTAAAGTGGTGGCCTAAGGCCAAGATCAAGAATGATGAGGTACTTCATACAGTCAGCAACCATGTTGTGGGCTGTTCAGTGGTTTTGGTAGATGAGGTGACAAAGGTCGAGCGGGACCATATAAACCAGCGCTGACCGGGAGGCAACCCGGATTGTAAAAGCTTTGTAAAAGTGTGCTTTATTTCAGTTTTTAATTAGCATGTTAATGTAGCTTTAATGAATATAATTTTGGAAAGAGACTTAATTTTCATCTGAGTTTCACGCAGGTACTTATATACGTGTCCATGTTTGATGCTGATGAGTGGCAATTGGTCACGACCTCCCTATGCTTGTTGCTGGTTTGGGGAGGTCCGTTTTGTGCTTAATGTGAGTTCTCTTTTCCTAATTTTTTTAATTTTTTTGCATTCATCTTGTTCGTATATCCCTTTCTCCTATATTTTGATGTTGTTGTTGTTTGTTGAACACAATGAGGGCATTGTGTGATTTGGTTTGGGGAGGGTGTCCATCTGTTTTTGTTTGCATCCATCTGCATTTTTGTTTGTGTTTCTTGCATTTCCGTATGCATTGTTCCTCTCACTTCAAAAAATTGAAAAAAACCAAAAAAAAATTGAAAAATTTGAAAAAAAAATCAAAAACATGTTTACTTTTGCATATTAGGTCGAGTCGGAACGGTTGTATAACAATGATGAAATTGCACCACACTTTTATTTCTTTGCCTAAGCCTTGCATAGTTGACGCCTCCACTAGTATGGTCATTTGCATAAATCTATGAGTTTTTGATTAATTCTGCTGAACGAATAGACTTGACTTAATGTTGGCAAACTACTTATACTTCTGAGATTTAGAGCCTTTTTAAACCGGTGACATTCATGATCGGTTTTATTTTAGGATGAAAGTAGTACCCCTTATAAGGCATGTCACATCAATTTGCATAAGCATGACATTTGCCTCTTAATAATTGTATGCATTCAGTTTATGGTGGTGACACATGTGGAGAGGCAAAACCTTTCTTATCTATTTTACCCTTAAGCTTCACTAGCCAAATTGACTTATTTTGACCTATTTATCAACTACAATCCTAAATTAGCCTACCCTTGGTAAAGCTAGTTCAGTTGTTATTTATGGGTACGTGTTTGATTGTCAATTTGGTCTTCGTTTATCATTATGAGAAGAGGGTTTGATATGAGAAGAAAAAAAAAGTGAATGAAAAAAAAATATATCAGAAAAAGAAAGAAAAAAATCAGCAATAAAAGAAAAAAATGGCTGATTGTGAAAAAATAAGCAAAAAGTTTATTTCTCTCATGTTCATCTTTATATGTTATGGGGAGTCGTGTTTATTGATGTGAGTGAGTTTATGCCGCGTTGGCATCGTTCTTAATTCTCTCAAGTTGGGTTTGGAAGGCGGGATGAGTTTATTATTTGGTTACGTTTGTACTAGCTTGGCTTTACCTCCACATATCCAAATTTATTTTGCCCCTTTTCACCCATTTACCTCACCTCACATTATATGTAAGTCATTGGCATGTGTCTTGGTCCAGTTTGGTTAGAATGCATATGTACGATCGGTAGAGGTAATTATCATGTTAGATTGCATGCATTTTCTTATAGGCCGCAGTTTGGTGAGTGGTTTCATTCTTTCTATCGTACCGTATACTCACCATGTTCTTCAAATGAGTGATGAGCAACCCGTGAGACTCCAACATAAACAAGTCTTGCAAGGTCGACGATTCGGTGGTCTTGTCATTTATTTAACTTGTTTGCATATGATTTATTACTATGGTGTTGATTTATTGCATTAAATGGTTTAGGCGAGTCATAAGTGTAGCTAGTTCTGGGATTGTATACCATTTCATTAGTTCCCCTTTTTGTCCTTTGTGTGTTGCTTGCTTGGGGACAAGCAAGGGTTTGGTTTGGGGAGGTTTGATACGTGCCATTTATATGCATTTATTCTAATACTTTGCACGTATTTCTAAGCATATTGTGTAGCGATTAGCTACAATTCTCCCATGAATTCGCTTCTTTGGGTTGTTTTGTAATCTTTGCAGGTTGTGGGCCCAAGTGTTAGCAAACGAGCCGAAACCCGTCAGTAGAGCTGCAATCTTGATGTTGGTGTGGATTAGCTCGGGAATGACTACCGCGGGATACGTGATTGCGGCAAGGAGTGACCTAGAGTAAAAGAAGTGTCGTCAATTAAAGATCAGTTTTGACACTTTAATCGATCGACTGAAACTGTCGGTCGATCGACTGAGATGACTTTTGCGAGGATCTATATTGTCAGTTTAGTCGATCGAATGTCATTGTTAGTCGATTGACTAATGTCTGGTCGATCGACTGATGTTGTTAGTAGATCGACTGAAGTGGCTTTGGCGAAGACTCAAGTTGGTGCTTAAGTCGATCGATTGGGATTGTCAATCGATCGACTGATATGTGTTTTGGCCGAATTTCTGCTCTAATTGATTCGGCACATTTAGCTTTTAATTGTTATTTCTTTTGGACTTAGTATTTAAGAAAGGGTTATAAACAATTTTAGGGGACGTTTTTCATACTGTAACTCTTCTACGTTACTTTCTCTGTAAAACTTTAGATCTAGCTTTTGCAACCTTTCTTCTCTACTCTTCCGAATTCGGTAATTGAATTAATCTTCATTCTTTATATTTAATTATCGCTTTACTCTCATCTTGCTCTTCCTTGGTTTTTTGTTATATGTCTAATTATTTTTCCTATTTCTTAATCATGAACTCTGCCCAAATTTCCATCATAGTTATCGTTTTCATTATATTGAACATGCGTAGCTAATTCCCTTTGCTAGGACTTAGGGGAGCCATGATAATAAGACGGTCTTAATTAGTTTATTAGAATTGGCATATTTATGAATCTGTGTTGTTAATTGTAGCATTTGATAGCGATTATTTAATTAATGCGCATGATTAATTAATTGAATTGGTAAACTCCGACCTAAGATCGAAAGCCTGCTGAGAGTTAGACCTTCTACAAACAATAGATTGCCTTAATAAGTTGTGAGGGCCCGTTAGAAGCATTCTAGAGCGAATAGCGATCCGAGAGGACCTTTTCACTACCTTACAAACCATTTTATGACTAATCTTTGACTCTAGCTTGACCGTTGCATTTTTATGGTGACCCGATGTCCTAGCTCCTTTCTCTCATTATTATTTGAACTCGTTTTCTACTCTTTATTTCTCTTTTCTTCAACACGTGTAGTTTAGCAATCAAAATATCAAACAACCCCGAATTTGATACCTAGACAAACTTTAGTTAGCCAGTAGAACACATTTTAGTCTCCCTGTGGATACGATCCCGACTTTCCTAGCTATATTTGTAATACTACGGTTTTATGAGTCTCTGGGTACTCTATCGAGTAGGCCTTACTCTGTCGCGTAAGGGTGTGTTGCGTTTTAAAATAGTTTCTAACCTGTTGGGTACTCGATCGAGTAACGTAGATACTCGATCGAGTAAGGGGGCACTCGATCGAGTACCTTAGCTACTCGATCGAGTAGCCGGTTTACGGGGAATGATTTGACGGGTTTTGCTAATAACGCGAGTTTGATATAAAAGGTTTCCGTCAGTTTATTTAATCACTTTTAACCTTTTTAAACCATTCAAAAGAAAATGGAGTTACGTAGTTCTCTCTCGTCGCGTTGTTGGCAAATCCCCAAGGCTAGGAGTGTCGGATCATCTTGTTCTTTGCATCATAGTGTTCCTTGCGTCAAGGGTAAGATCTACATACCAATTTTATATTGTTTCTTTGAGTTTGTTTAAAATCCTAATTGGGTATATTTGGGGGTTTTGGGAGGATTATGTTGATTAGGTGATAATTGTATGATTATGTGTATAGGAGAAGGGTTCGTAGAGGAAAGTTTTTGAGACAGCTGCTAGATTGTCTGATGTTTATGTTGCATTCCAGGTAGGGTTTCCCTACTCAGTATTAATTGTATAATGTGTGGTGATTGTGCTGTAATTAGTGCTTGTTGATTGGTTTCGTGACGGTTGTTGATTGATTGTTGTTGATGGATGTGATTGTTTGTCTCTAGTTCTCAAGATGCGTTCTCGGCTGAGTGGAGTCACTTGCGGGAGTGGCTTCACGCCCTAATTTTGCCCTTCGTGGAAGCCGCCACGGAAGGGGATGTGCACATTAATGGGACAGGGTTATCGCTCGGTATGATGAGCGGGGCTTAGGTGGGAACGACTGCGGTCCCCCACGGGCGGTGGCTGGTCCAAAGTGGACGATCGACGAGATTGATTGGAGTGGGTGTGATTGTGTGTGTGACTGTTTGAACTATGTTGTTTGTTGTATTGTTGGATCATATAAATTGTGTGATTAGTACTGACCCCGTTTAAATGTTTTAAAAACTGTGGTGATCCATTCGGGGTGGTGAGCGATTATTGAGCGGTATGAGACGATGCGTATGGGATAGGCGGGATGAGTCACCACGTTGCGGTTTAGAAGTCTTCCGCGTGTCGACGCTTGATACTATTTTGAAAGTAGATAGTTTTGAGAACTTGTATTTCCTTTTATCAGTTTTGGTTTTGAACATGTAATATCTTAAACTATAATTACTTTTAAAGTACGTTTCTTTATTGTCTTATGATATTCATTGCCTCGGGCAACCGGGATGGTAGCATCCTTATAACTGAGTGGTCCTGGTAAGGCACTTGGAGTATGGGGGTGTTACAAATGGTATCATAGCGACGATCCTGAAACCTGTAACCAATGAACCCAATAAATATAGGGAGTCAAATAAAATGAACCCGGGGTAAAAGTTGTTGGGGCTAATGCAAAGACTTGAGAGACGTCCTAAAGTCGCGAACTCGCCCTACAATTTTGAACCGGTCACTATGGGATATGAGTCGGGATCGCTATGTGTTTACCTTGTGTATTGTGTACCTATGTAGTGATGTGTGGCATGACTCAGTGGATGTATGTATGTTGAGAATGGGGAATGTGTAGAAAAGATGGTGATGATGTGATTTCGTAAGTTATTGATTGAAAGCATGATAGTTGTTTTACGATATGGCATTATAGAAATACGGAAAGAAAATTTGTTTGATTTGAGTTATACATAGAGTTATGTATACATATATGTTGGTGGTAGTGTTGTACGAGTTTATATAGCTGAAAGTTTGAGTAAGAGCATGAATAATTGGTGGAAAAGATGATAATTGTTGCATGATAATATGATTTTTTTTTTATAACGCATGTTGTATGATGGAAGAGATTTTATAAGGTTGTTATGCTAGTAACATGTGAATATGATACTTGATGTCATATAATTGTGATTTTGTTTACGTAAAGTTATATAATAAAAACATATGGGTAATATGTGATTGGTAAGTTGAATGATATATGTGCATCGAGTTATTTATTGCTTGGCTTTTGAAGTTAGTAACATGTGGTTAGGGATACTGGTTTTATGAGCATCGAGTTGTTTTTGCTTACCATGTTGTCATTTAAGTTGTTGGGAAGTAAAATCAAGTAGTTGTGTTTTCGATTATAGGGAGGTTGTCTTTAAACTGTTATAACTTGATATTCATAAATGATTTTAATGTGATTCTAATTGGAGGTGATAGCTTGTCCTTTTACGATTCTAACGATAGGTCACACGCCCAAAACGACCAAGGAATGAGTGAGTTATGACTGTTTTACGAAATCTGGACAGTGCTGAGAAATGCGTAGGTACTCGATCGAGTAGCCTTGGTACTCGATCGAGTAGGTAGGACTCGATCGAGTATGTCAGTTACTCGATCGAGTGGCCCTGGTAATTTGTTTTACGTGCTTCTGATCTTCACCTACTCGATCGAGTAAGTCACTTACTCGATCGAGTGGCCTGTACTCGATCTAGTGACTCCTGTTTTGGGTCATACGCTTATCTTTTGAATTCGTTGCATATTATGTTTAATTCAAAGATGTTATTTTACTTCTTTATGCATTGTTTTACATGTATGTTGGTATTGATACGTAAGTTACCCAATCTTATGGTGAAGTGAGTGGCACCTGTGGTGAGTAGGAGTTCGGTGGGAGGACATGAGGTATATGTGTTGTGATAGATAGTGGAAAAAGAAAAGACAGATTGGTATGGTTTATTGAGACATAGAGCATGTTTTGTGAGATGAGATGAGCGATATGTTTGTATGTTGAGTAATGCAAGAGTAATTAAATGTGGGCAAGGGATGATGTGAGTTTATGGAACGTGAGAATGAAAAGATTGAAATGAGGGACGCAAATGGTGGCAGCTTGAGGTGTGTAAAGAATCATGGAGGGGGATGGTTAGGAGTCGTGTGGGTTAAGAAAATACATAGTGAAAGTTCGTTTTAAAGGGGTTGAGAAGAGTAGTATATAGTGAACTTTGTGGAGACATGTCGCGAGGTGGATTTGTAGACAGTGAGTGAGTTTGGGAGATTTGGTTTATTAAGAGATGAAACTATTGTGTGATTTCCTTGGGCAATTAGCGGTATGATAGGAGGGAGATGCAATTGTTGAACAGTAAACGTTGATTCTATGGATGGATTAGTGGCAAGGGTGATTGATGACATAATAAGAGAATATTTGTGGTAAGAAAGAGTGAGATGATATCGATATGAAATAATTAGATGTGAGTTTTGGAGCAAAGTGAGAAAGTAAATCAAAACACTAAAGAGTTAGGTAGAAGTGATAAGGAGTTGAATGGTTAATTGATTTTGTAGAGTGTAAAAAAAAGAATGAGGGGAATAAAACTAAGAAAATGTTGACCGGAGTTATGTGATATAGAGGTAAGGAGTCGTCGAGATGTGTGCTACCAACCATGAGGATGTTAGTCAATGGTTATAGAGGAGTTTCGGGACAACATGATTAGTCTTGAGTTTTGAGGAATTCAGGAAAGTAAGAAGATGGTAGAATATCTGCATGATATGAGATTTTGGTGGAGATTTAGATGATGATACAGTTAAGAATGGTATTGGGAAGAATGTTGAAGTAATTTTATTGATGGATTTGATGTTCATTATTTGGGATGTTAACCAAAGATAGGAAAGAAATCGTGATATTTAGAGATGAGTGTAAGAGGTTTGATGCCCGGACAGCGGTAATGTTATGGTTTGTGACTAGTGGTTAAAGGTAATGGTATATTAGAAAGGTAACAATTCTGAAGCGGTTGATTTTGCAGAGACCAGGTTGATATGTATGGTTGTGAGAGAGTGTAAGATGTGGTTATATGAGACGGTTGTTAGTAGTTGAGTATTAATAGTATGGTTACATTTGGCAGGGGGTGATGGATATGCGAATGGGAGAATATGTTATGAGGGGGCATATGAGTTAAGCTCGGGCGACAGGTAACCTTTGTTGAGTGGTAACTTACGTGATCAGGATTGACTATGTATATGTGATTACGGGTCAATGATGTGTATAAATGTTTGCGTGAGGTGCTGACCTCACGGGAAGTGGTACGGTGTGATAGTTATAAAGCTGTGATCTGAATGTTCTGTAATATATGTTGGACACGGTAATTTAATGGAATGATATTCAAGAAGGTAATAATTTGATGGATCTGGCATGACTGGTTATACTTGTATGTATTCATGATATACGTTATTCCGTGATATGGTAAGGGCATGATATTCATGAGGTCATTATCTGTTTAATTCATAAAATATGTCGAGTTGTGATTTAGTAAAGTGGATTTGAGTAAGTTGTTCTTGTCTGAGAAGTTATTCCGAGTCAGTGATTATGGGGATTGTATGTAGTTGTGATGTCTATCGATGTGGTTGTTGTGCCTTGGGTGGTGATCCGGGCACGGTACATAGTGTTGTGATGCGGGTATTTTCGCACTGCGGTGTGGCTGTTGGTGGCGGTGTTGCGATGCCGTCACCGGTTGTGGTGGAGTAGGCGGGATGATTATGATACGAGTTTTCAAAAGTACATACCAGACATACATAGATTGTTGTTTTGTTCGCTGTTGCCTCCTGTGAGTTTCAGTTTGTACAGATAGACAGTTGTTTTGTTTATTAATGTTTCTTACCAGTTAAGTTTTGGTATGAGGGTAGAGTATGATATGAAAGAGAGTTGTATATGTTTTCGTTGTTGTCATGGTATAGTGAGATTCTGTTGATGGGACACAGTTGTTAGAAGTTGTTACAGTAATTTTGATCTTGTTTTAAGTTGAGGCATCAGTAGTCATAGTCATGATCTGATATATGCAGGTGGTTCATAATCCTTTGTTGAGACAGTGAGTGTAGGGTGTTGAGTAATTAGTGTCGTGTTAAGTTATGTGTGAGTCTTGCGGTAATGAAAGAAAGGAACTTGAGGATCTAGTGTGAGTATACGTAACAAGTGTGGATCGTGAGTTATGCTTTTGGCGATAAGAGTTTTATGTAGTTTATATAAAGAGGGGTGTCATGTGGCGGTAATAGGGAACAAGTGAAGTTTTGGGTTAAGTTAAGGATTTTGTGGTATAGGTTAGGTGGCGTGACGAGTGAAGTGAAGTATGAGAGTTGTTTAAGTAAGAGAGCCTTGGATATGTGCATGGCGAGTGTTTAGGTTCTAGGTGGTTATCTTTGACATGCGGTGGTGATGAGGATAATGAAAAGATATTTCTAGGATTTAGTATTAGTGAGTTACGAGGACGTAACATTTATCTTAAGAGGAGTAGGATGCGATAAAAGAGATTTTGATGGTTGTACATATGGTAGTATATTTGGAAGTAGAGTGTTGGTGTAGCATAAGGTATGGATTTGTATATGTTGTGGTTGATAGTGTTAAAAGGTCATGGACGTGCTTGTAGTAGTTCGATGTTAGGAATGCGAGAATACTTCGATAGTGTTGACCGTCGAATGATGAGGTTATGAGTGTGAGTAAACTTCGAGGACGAAGTTCCTTTTAAGGGTGGTAGAATGTAACATTCCGTTTGATGTTTATGTAGTTGGTTATGTATGGAGTTAGTGTCGGGAGAGTTTACGATGTAGTTGATACGACATCGTGAGCGAGGTGTGGAGGTAGGAATAGTTGGTAGAGTTGGTGTTAAGAGTTCATGGTTTCATGTTTTGTAAGTTGGGGTTTTGTTTTGAGTTCTTTGTACCTTTGTTGCGTCTTGACCGAGTTAGTATGTTTGTTTTTATGTATGAGTTGAACTTCGGGGACGAAGTTCTTTTTAAGGAGGGAAGACTGTAATACTACGGTTTTATTAGTCTCTGGGTACTCTATCGAGTAGGCCTTACTATGTCGAGTAAGGGTGTGTTGCGTTTTAAAATAGTTTCAGACCTGTTGGGTACTCGATCGAGTAACGTAGATACTCGATCGAGTAAGGGGGCACTCGATCGAGTACCTTAGCTACTCGATCGAGTAGCCGGTTTACGGGGAATGATTTGACGGGTTTTGCTAATAACGGGAGTTTGATATAAAAGGTTTCCGTCAGTTTATTTAATCACTTTTAACCTTTCTAAACCCTTCAAAAGAAAAAGGAGTTACGTAGTTCTCTCTCGTCGCGTTGTTGGCAAATCCCCAAGGCTAGGAGTGTCGGATCATCTTATTCTTTGCATCATAGTGTTCCTTCCGTCAAGGGTAAGATCTACATACCAATTTTATACTGTTTCTTTGAGTTTGTTTAAAACCCTAATTGGGTAGATTTGGGGGTTTTGGGAGGGTTATGTTGATTAGGTGATAATTGTATGATTATGTGTATAGGAGAAGGGTTCGTAGAGGAAAGGTTTTGAGACAATTTGCTAGATCGTCGATGTTTGTGTTGCATTCCGGTAGGGTTTCCTACTCGATTAATTACATAATGTGTGGTGATTGTGCTGTAATTAGTGCTTGTTGATTGGTTTCGTGACGGTTGTTGATTGATTGTTGTTGATGGATGTGATTGTTTGTCTCTGGTTCTCAAGATGCGTTCTCGGCTGAGTGGAGTCACTTGCGGGAGTGGCTTCACGCCCTAATTTCGCCCTTCGTGGAACCCGCCACGGAAGGGGATGTGCACATTAATGGGATAGGGTTATCGCTCGGTATGATGAGCGGGGCTTAGGTGGGAACGGCTGCGGTCCCCCACAGGCAGGGCTGGTCCAGTGGACAGTCGGTGACGGAGATTGATTGGAGTGGGTGTGATTGTGTGTGTGACTGTTTGAACTATGTTGTTTGTTGTATTGTTGGATCATATAAATTGTGTGAATAGTATTGACCCCGTTTAAATGTTTTAAAAACTGTGGTGATCCATTCGGGGGTGGTGAGCAGGTATGAGACGATGCGTATGGGATAGCTGGGATGAGTCACCACGTTGCAGTTTAGAAGTCTTCCGCTGTGTCTGACGCTTGATACTATTTTGAAAGTAGATAGTTTTGAGAACTTGTATTTCCTTTTATCAGTTTTGGTTTTGAACATGTAATCACTTAAACTATAATTACTTTTAAAGTACGTTTCTTTATTGTCTTATGATATTCATTGCCTCGGGCAACCGGGATGGTAGCATCCTTATAACTGAGTGGTCCTGGTAAGGCACTTGGAGTATGGGGGTGTTACAATATTAGTTAGAGACCCGTTGGTTATCTTTGATAGGGTTGCGACAGCCGTGTCATATTAAATGTTTCATAACAGGCCACCATCAATTAAAGCAGGCCACGGATTTATTTTTGTCATGAGAAACACAGCACCGTCAAACAATGGTTGGGTAGGGACTAAACAAACAACATAATTAACGACATAAATATAGACAGTTGTGTCAGCACAATAATAATAAATCCAGCTCAGATTACAATAATCGCAGGTTATGATAGCACCTATAACATTCATCCCTCCACAATATACTCTAATCACTTCCACTAGTGAAGAGACTCTGAGGGGTGGCCAGTGATCAACTGAAGCCACAAGGACTAACAGTTGCTCCGACCGGTCCCTTCAAATAATAACCAAGGACTAGTGGTATATCGGTCCCTTCAACAAATAACTCACAAGGACTAACAGCATATCGGTCGCTTCAAATAATAACTCACAAGGACTAGCGGTATATCGGTCCCTTCAATAAATAACTCAACTCCATGTTCTCAACTCCATATCTATAATCACTATCACAATATATAAATCAATCACATATATAAACAATTAACAATATCCCTACCTTTTACAAAATCCGAGTCCCCAAGCCAAGTTAATAGTGATATTTTACGAATCGGATACTACAATTATTACTTATAACAATCAATAACTAAACTAACTGATTATTACATAAGTTGAACACATTTTTCTATGGATACCCCACTTCCACCTATTTAAGTAAACTACAGTACTACACCAATATTTAATATCTTACGTTAAAACCCACCACATAATCTATCGTCATCATAATCATCATCATATTATAATCTAAACCAAACCCCACGCAAAACAACATCACCAGGAATGCACCATCGTCTTCGTTAAACTCGCATACACTCCGAGAACCCACTTTCGACATCCCAACCACCACGACCATGTCATTACTGTTTTGGTAAATTTCTACCAATTAGGGTTAAAGTGACCGCTTTTTTTAGCCTCGTATCGGGGGTTAAATTATATGTGATTTGTGACGGAATATGTATGTAATTAAGACGAAATAACGATGTGAGTAAAGTAAAGGACGAAATAAGGAAATAATGACACAAGAGATTTTGGTGACGCGGAAAACCCGATGTGGGAAACAACCGCGGGGGGAGTTGGAATCTCGCCAATAGTCCACTATGTAATAATCGGAGTACAAGTACAATATACAGTTGTCCGGATCTGATGAGGAATAATCCGTCCGGTGAGTAAAAAAGACAGACGGAGTATTAACCGGATGACA